>NC_133619.1:519702501-519770001 GCF_048593235.1 Sminthopsis crassicaudata
TAATAATGCTACCTCCTAGAATCATTGTGAGGATCAAATGAAATAATATTTATAAAATGCTTAGCACATAATGTGGAACACAGTAGACACTGTAAAAATGTTAGCCATATAATAATAATTTTTATTATTTTCTTTGATTAAAAAGGCAAGCCATTTTTCCATTTGCCTATAACTCAGATGCCCTATGCAACAGTCTCTCTAAACATATACACACATACACACACCCACAGACACACACTCATATATATACACAGACCTCATTTTTTTTACTGTGGGTAAAGTAGTTTATAATCAAATATACTATTGGTTTAGGAAAGGGCATGTCAGTTGACTACCACATAACTCAACTGAGAAAGTAACAGAGAAGCACATCAGTCTCTATACAAATGCATATAAAAAATATGTGATGGGATTCTGAGACAAAGAGAAAATACTAATTATTGCAACAATCAGAAAAGGCTTCCTGTAGGAGGTAGCACCTACCCTATGTTTTGAATGTAGCTAGGGATTCTTCAAGGTGGAGGTAAGAAGGGAGAGTATCCCAAGGATGGAGGAGAGCCCTCACAAAGATACAGAGGTGAAATGTTATGCATTGGAAACATCAGAAAAGCTAATTTGGTCAGAATGTAGAGCTCTTATAAGAGAATAAAATATATTGTGTTTGGAAATTTTTGTTATGAAGTAGTGAGGATTTAAGTAATTTTGATTTTAGCTAGTTTTTGTTGGTTAAAAAAAGTCTTGCTGCTGTATTTTAGCAAGAAAAACAAAACAAAACAATCTCTTTGTCTCCCTAAAGAGAGGATGGAATCAGATTTTGAAAGTTTTCATTTTATCCTAGAAGAAAGGGAGCTATTGAAACTCCTTGAGTAAGTCAATGATATGGTCAGGTCTGTACTTTAAGAAAATTGGTCTGGAAGCTCAGTGGAAGATGGATTGAACGATGAACAAACTAGTTAGGATGTATTACAGCAGTTTCTCAGATAAATGGGCTGGACCAGGCTGGTAGCATTGGAAGTGGAGAAAAAGAGGTAGATATGAGATATGCATAGATATAAAAGCAATAAGACTTGGCAAGTCAATGAATATGGTGTGTTGGGAGATAATGAAAAGTAAAGAATTACAAGGGAGTAAAGTGTGGTCATTGGAAGGACAGTGATGGTCTCAAAAGAAATAAGGAAGTTGGAGAAAGGGAGAATACTGTTTTTCCCTTTGATCTAATATACCCTGTCTGCTGAAGTTTAAACTTTTGCTTAAATTAATTTTAAAATTCCTTTTGTTCTAAATTTGGGTGAGATGGCTACAGATTTCTTCTTGTTAAGCTAGGAAAAGGTTAGGAGTTCAGGTGGCACATACAGAACAGAATGACAGCGGATGGGCCTCCTTAAAACAATCTCAACACCAGCCTGTCTCCTGTCCTCACCTCCCCACAGCTTTTGCTTTTCTCCAAAGATTATATTTTCAGGCATATAGAGTTCTAAATGTGGAGTAATGATGGGCCAGACTGGAAATAGTCCAGCATGCATCTGCATGAATCATAACTGCCCTGTGGCCCATTATGCAGGGCAGGGTGACTAGAGAGGCTGTGGCCCTGAGCCCTAGGGTCCCTTGATTATTTAGTGCCCTTGCCTTCTTCACCTCATTTGGTTCAGTGCCCAGCCCCACAAACCAGATTCTTTTCTTCCTCCTCATCCAATGGCAGGGTGAGCAAAGCATTCTATAGATGCCATTTCTTAAGGAAGAGGCTCCTGGGATGTTAGAGAAGGGAAGGTGCAACCATTAGTCAGTCATTTAAAGCATTTCTTTAAGCTTCCAAGTACAGAGTCCTGTAGAAAAATTATAGAAAATGTGACCAGTTCTGTGAAGACATAACATAAACCACTGGATTTGGAGTCAGTAAAACTTCTCCTGAGTCCAAATTATGCCACTCACCAAATCAGGACTTTTAGAAAGTCCTAGCTTTTCTAGTTATCAAATTTTTCCTCTATGAAATTAAAAGATTATACTAGACCATGAGATCATAGATCTATAGCTATGATGATCATATAGGGCATCAAGGCCAGCCTCTTCATTTTAAGTTAAGAAAATCACAGTTCAAAAAATTTAAGTGATTTGCAATGTCCATCAACAGGATCCAATCCAGGGTTTCCTTGGAACATTGGACTACCAGATGCAATATTCTAAAGTGTCTTCTAATTCTAGTCAGGAGATCTGGGTTCTGGTCATAGCTCAGTCACTTTTCATTTGTGTGACGAAAATCCCATTTCCCTCTCTGAATTTCAGTAGATTAACAATCCATCCGACAATAAGCCCTTATTAAGTGCTTACTATGTGGCATCTGATGAGAGCTGAAGATACAGAGAAAAGTAAAAAAAAGGGGGGGAGAGCCTTCCCCTCATGAAGCTTAAATTGTAATATGGTATGAATAATTGTGTAAATACAAGCTATTATATGCAAAGTAGATGGAAAGTGTTATTGTTTGTCCTTTGTTCTTGAAGCAGAACAAAGACATCAGGAAGCTGATGTCTTGACTTGTAATTGAATTGGATTTTAATGAGGCAGGATTACCGCAAAGTCACCACTCTCACTTTCTTCTCCAGAACCTTCTGGGTCCAGTGGCAAGACATAGCTCAGGTAGACTGGAGATGAGCCTCTGTGCAGTGGGAGACCTTGTTTTTTTAAGCTGAAGTCCTTTCTATGTCTCAGTGTGTCTAAGGCAACACCCATTCAGCGATTTAGGCTGAGTAAGAAACCACCAAAGTGTATTGGGACAAAATAAGTCTCACCACCTAGGAGTTCTGTGGGCTACAAAAAAGACAGGAATAGTTCCTTTATTCTCCCATTAGAATTAGGCTCCTTGAGGTTAGGAATTAAGGACCAATCGATGGACAAAGACAACCACAGGCTTGCACAGACTCTGGTGACTCCTGACTCATGAATTACACAGTCCCATGACAACCTCAAGGAGATCCTCTGATAGACTTGATGAGGATGCTTCTCTTGATTAGAGAACTGAAAAGGGGGAGTTCATGGCAGGGGTAACACTTTCTTCTGCTTTCATTTCCTTTGGTCTTGTTTCTCCTTAAAGAGGGAAGTGGGTTCTACCCAAGTTGTTCCTCCCCCCGCCCCTCCCCAAAGGATTCTCAGGCTCCAGAGGTAGAGTTCATGCCCTGAGGGCTAATTTTATTTTATTTTGTTTTGTTTTTTTCAGACCTGTAATTTCTATGATATTGATTTCTCTGAGTGACAAAAGTCCTTTACTAGAGCAGGTCATCATCTTCTCTACAACTAATGGTCTTAAATCATTACCTAGGAAACTGAAAGGTTAAGTAATTTGCCCAAAGTTCAGATCAGTCCTTCCTGGTTAGAGGAGACATGAAGTCAAATTGTCCTGAGTCTTGAGATCAACTTCGTAAACAATCCATATTTTAGTTTTCATGAGGGCCAGCTGGTGGAATGAAATATGTTGAATACTTAAGGTTAAGTTACCTTGAATCTCCCAGGTTGTCAGGAAATATGAATTCTAGTCCTAACTCCTTCACTAACTAGCTCGAAAATCATGGATAAATCTGAGTTTCCCCTAATCTTCCCTATAAATACAATTTTCTCTAAAATTTCTCAACTCTTATGCACCTCAGATCTATGATTCTTATTTCAATGGATTTGTAATCTCACTAATAAAGGTACTCTTTACAATGATGTTAATTGCAACTCATTCTGGGTAACATGTCCATGTTCTCCCATAAATCCTTTACAGAAGATCACCTGATTTGCTTGGAAACTTCTTTTAGCACTCTTGTAATTCATGGACACCAATGGTAACACAATGGCTGACTGTGGATCATCCCATGTTCTCACCAGCTTCTTTTTCTGATCATCTCAAAGTTCTTTTTTAATTTAAATGTTTTATTACATGAATGGATGACTATATGAGGCATCTCAAGGGTCTCAGTACAGTTTTAGCTTTAAGAACTAGTAAAGTTTTCAGCTATTTTAAAATAATATTGTTAGTCCTGATTACTCCACTCAGAATAGCTGAGAGGTGAGAGGTATTTATCAGTGCTCATATTCCACAAATTTTTATTTGTTTTTTTTTACAAATAGAAAGTTAAATTCTTAACCATGTTGTAGCCAGAATATGACTTTGGTCAGCAGAAAGAAGAGCCCCTAATTCCAGCTTAAGTTCTGGTAGTTGGAGAAGAGTGATAGCACATTTATTAACATTTATTAGACATAGCATAATCACATTTATATAAAGATAACAAGGTGTTATGTAGAGAATTTTGAACTAACCTTTTTCCTGACCTATAGCCTTGCATCTGCTTTTCAGATATGTCATATTGGTTGCAGAATAAACCTCTTAAACGCTACAAGTCCAAAACTCAACTCATCATCTTTCCACCTAAAGACTCTCCTTTTCAAACTTCCCAAAGGACTACCATTCTCCCATTCCCTCAGGATCCTAACTTGGACTTCATCCTCAGCTCGTTACTGTATCTCACCCCTCCCATCCCCATATCAATCTGTTGCCAAGACCTGTAGATTTCACCTTTGAGACATGATGCAGAATCTCATCACCTCACACCTGAACTATTGCATTAGCTTATAGGAGATCTACCTGCCACAAGTCTTTCCTGATTCTAGTCTAGCCTTTATTCAGCTGTCAAAATGAACTGTCAAAGTACAGGTTTCACTAGGTCACCTCCATGCACAATAAACACCAGTGGCTCCCTATCATCTCCAGGATCAAATACAAAACCTTGTTTGGCATCCAAAGCCTTTCACAGCCTAATCCCCTCCCTGTCTTTTCAGTCTTCCAACATCTTACCCCCATGTACCCAATCTGACCAATGTCTTATGTGATCTACACCATGACTTTCACCCTAGCATAGGGAAAGGGAAGTACAGAAAGGGATCATGGAATCCTATAGATCTTATGGATGAGTAAACTGAGATCCAGAAAGGTTAAGTGCTTTTTCTCTGGCTGTCCTGGAATGTTGTCCCTACCTATATCTCTTGGTTTCCCTGATTTCCTTCAAGTCTCAACTAAAGTCCGGCCTTCTACATACCCTCTTGATTCCAGTGCCTTCCTTCTGTTAATTATTTCCTTTTTATCCTATATATGGTTTGGTTTGTGGTTCTCTCATTAGGTTTTAGGTTCCCTGAGGTTTAGGTTTACTGTCTTGCTTTTTGTATCCTCATTATTTAGCCTGGCAAACAGTAGGCATTTTAAAAATATTTATTGACTGACTGAATGACTTGGACTTTGATGGCTGAGTCAGAAGCTCTAGGCTCATACCTTGGCTTCAGCACCCACTAGGATTGAAATTCCATGATTCTCTATTTCCTCATTGGTTTTTTTTTTATGGGGACAACAATACTTGCACTTAGAGGACTGTTACAAGTCCTTTACCAACTTCTCAACTTTACTAGAAAAATGTGAATAACCAAGATACATTAATTTGCAGTTTACAAAAGAGGGTTTCCTCGTGATGGCTTATGAAGTTGGGAAAGGAAAATACTGTTATTATTGTGTTAAAAGATGAAGGAGACTAGAACTGACGGAGGTTAAATGACTTACCTAGTGTCACACAGTTTTGAAAGGGGTCTTAAACTAAGGCCTTGTGGCCTGGTCTCAAGTAAGGTACCTGTCTACTATACCAAGTAGATAACAATGGCTTTTCTTCCCAGAAATGCTAAGAATTGGTATTTCTGATTTCAAAAGGAAAGTCAAGTCCATGACTCATTGACATTTACCTCTGAAAATAGAAACCAATTATGGGAATCAAATTGACAAATATAATCTATAGGTGAGATGATCCAGTGGAAAAATTTATAAGCAGTATGGTCTGGTGCTGGGTTTAGAATTGGAGAATTTGGGTTCAAATTTCAGGTTTCCTTTAATGCTTCCTAACTGTAGTAAAAGCACTTAACCCTTCTGAGTCACAGTTTGTTCATCTATAGGATGAGAGGGTTGGACTAACCTTCTAAAATTCCTTTCAGCTCTAAATCTAAGAGTCTGTGATCCCTGTATGTACTTCCCTTCTCCTGTGCCAGAGTGAGAGACATGGTGGTGGATCACTTTAGGCATTGGCCAGGTTCTTCCAGCTCCCCAGACTCAAAGACAGACCCTCCCCCAAGTCAGTTTCATTTCTGATTTTCCCCCTCTTCTTTTAAGGCTGTCCAATGCTGGCTGAAAGGCAAGAGGCTTGGAGCAGGTTCTGAGGGGGCTAGAGATTCAGTGGATGGTTTGGCTGTCTTTGAAGAATCATGTGGACCTGGATAAAGTCACCGGTGTTTATTTGGGTGGCGGGCTGCTATTTAAAATCGTGCTTTGTTTCTGAAAATGAGACAGCTGGGACTGCATTTGGTGGATAAAGACATTTTGTTGAACTTTCAAAATGGGGTATTATTTTCCATTTACACTTATTTCACGGAGAATTGTAAGAAGATGAGATTGTAGATGTGTCTGTGATATGCAGTAATGAGTGATGGATCTTTGAAGGTAAAAATATCTCTAGGATATTTCTTTTTTTCTCTTTTTCTCTCCTCCTGGCCTCAGGTTGGATAGTGGGGTTTTTTATGAGTTGTTGTGTTTGTTTTTGTTTTTAATATCAGAATGGATAGTGTCTCTGGTGGGAACACAAAATATTCTCTTTTCTTTGTCTTAATAAACGTTTGAAGAAATGAAATAATATTAAAAATTCTCCCAGGGGGCAAGAACATTGGATGCTACAGGGGAAAAAGTACTCTCAGATTCCCTATTAGGTGACAGAAGGAAGGTGAGCAAACAGAGCTGGGATACCTGTAGGAGAACACTAAAAACTGTTCCTGCTGGGGCACTCACCCTTAGGCAAAAGGAAATTGAGTGAAGAAAGGGAGCAAAAAGGAAACGTTTAGTGGGCAACAGGGCCAAAGAGAAGAGTGGGAAAGAGAGGAGACTAGAAACCAAGTAGATGCTGCTCTCAAATCCTTTTTATTCCAGATGGCACGCTTGTTGTTCTGGAAACGGGCACTGCTTTGGGGTATACATCTCTGAGAAGTCTCACTTGCCATCTTCTCACCCCATTGTTCTCTTCCTTCTGAAAATTACTTTGGACAGAAATCAGGAAAGGAGAGAGGGGAGGAGGGGGAAATGTTCAATCTGATTCTCCACTTTCAGGAGAAAAGCACAAAGATCAAGTATCCAGGAATGGCATAATCATAACTGACTTTGATAAAGCTGTGTGGTTAGGAAGCTCTTTATAGCCATTCTCTCAAGAAAATTTTACAACTAATCTATGAGAAAGACATTGCAATGCTTACTGTGACCATTTTTCAGATTAGGAAACTAAGGTTCATAGAGGTGACGTGACGAGTCCAAGATCATCTTTTTGGGAAGTGGTAGGTCTGGGATTTAAATCCAAATGTACCTTAACCCCCACTCTCCTCTGAGTCTTCTAACCTCTTCATTCTCACAGCCCGGGGGGACCATCACTAAGTACTTATCTGTGTGTATGGCATGGAGAGCATCAAGAGAACATAGGGCTTGGCTATCAGCCTTGCTGAAAGAGCAGTGGCCAGAGAGGATGCTTAGGCTGCTGACACATCTGAAAAGCAGCTGAAGTGAGCAAGGGAAAAAAGCAGACACCTACCTTGTAGCTACGGCACCTTTTGGAAAGAGGGTGAACCATTTCCCTCTTGGCTGGGTCTGCTTAAATACTAGAACTTTGACATTCATTAGATCATAGGATCATATATTCTATGGCATTCTTTTGGATCACAGAGTTGGGGAAAAAAAACTTAAAAGTCATATAATCTATCTCATTTTCAGAGGAGGAAACTGAGGGCAACAGAGATTAAGTGATTTGCTCCCACTGACACAGGCCACGAATAACAGAGTAGCATAACCCCAAGTTCAGTGCTCTTTTCACTTCACCATGATGTCTCTGAAATTGCTATTCTCTCCCAAACAGCCATCTTGGGAGACTTTTCACTTATTCTAATAGTGCTGCCATTTTGGGCGGCTATACTTTGGGAACTACCTTCAAAGTACAGGACATGTTTTTTGAACATTCTTGTAAAGGGAAATCTTCGTCTACAAAGGGTAGATTTGATTTCTTGGAAATAACTCAGAATTCTCTGGCACTAAGCCTGGACAAGAGGTGGGTAACCAAACTGAGTAACACAAGGTGAACAATAAAGTTTTTTTTAATTATAGCTTTTTATTTTCAAAATATATACATGGATAATTTTTTGCATTCAGCCTGTTCTAATTTTTCCCTCCCCCAGTCAGCAAGTGATATGTTAAACATGTGCAATTCCTTTATACATATTTCCTCAATTATCTTGGTGCACAAGAAAAATCAGATCCAGAAGGGAAAAAAAGGGAGAAAGAAAACAAAATGCAAGTAAATAACAACAAAATGAGTGAAAATACTATGCTGTGGTCCACCTTCAGTTCCCACTGTCCTCTTCGGATGCAGATGGCTTTATTCATCACAAGACCATTGGAACTTGTTTGAATCATCTCATTGTTGAAGAGAGCCCCCTCCATCAGAATTGATCATCATATAATCTTGTTGCTAAGTATAATAATCTCCTGGTTTTGCTCATTTCACTCAGCATCAATTCATATAAATCTCTTCAGGCCTCTCTGAAATCATCCTGCTGATCATTTCTTACAGAACAATAATATTCCATAGCATTCATATACCACAACTTATTCAGCCATTCCCCCACTGATGGGCATCCACTCAGTTTCCAGTTTCTTGCCACTACAAAAAGGGCTGCACAAACACTTTTGCACGTGTGGGTCCCTTTTCCTCCTTTAAGATCTCTTTGGGATATAGATCCAGTAGAGATACTGCTGGATCAGAGGGTATGCAGGGTTTGATAGCCCTTTGGGCATATGAACAATAAAGTTAATAAGTCTTACTTCTTGGATGGACTCCTCAGCTCTCTCTGCAGATATTTCATAAAGGAGTACACCAAGGGTATATGGAGTAATTTAGTGGCAGTATCACTGAGACAAGTGGGCAGCCTCCCTAGGGGAACACTTTGAAGAATGGCATTCACTTGGATATATATGCTACAGAATTCTTAGACACTTTAATTCTTTCATGTCCTGGGCTCTATCTCTACCAGTGCAGTTCATCCACTTTCTCACTCTGTGTTCTTCATGCCCATGAGTTTCTATGAACCTTTATAAGGCCTCACTCATCCACATGGGATGATAATTAGAAAGTGGCTACCTTACTTGATGGTCTTGCTTTGTATGTGTCTTTAGGCTAAGGACCTAAGAATAGAGAGTCTTTGTAGCTTCCTGGAAAGATGGGCAACAGTCCTTAAAAACTGTCTGTGAACCCTGATTCCACCATTGCAGGAGTCCCAGGATCACCAGCATTGGCACCTGCATTAGCCATGATAGTTTCCTATTTTCCATTCATCAAAATTTGGAGGAACTACCATGCTGTGAGAGACAACTCTTTTGGGGTCTTCTCCACATCATTGCTATTGATCACATCAGCTAGCTGAAAAATAAAAATATATGTTTCCACAAATATTTATTAAGCACCTATTGTTCCCAAAGCACCTTTCAGTGCTACAAATATGAAGATGAAATAAGAAATAAGACAGTTCTCTATGGATTTACAATCTAGGAAAGATAAAATGGGGATCCATCGAACTATGGTATAAGTTAAAATTCAGTGACTGAAGAGAGTATGCGTGTAGAAAAGATCCCATCCTACCAAGGATGAGATTCAAAAATTACAAAAGTCAAAACTCATTTCTGACTTTGGGAAGTAGTTCTCAGGGAGAGACAGAAAAGACCTCAGGGAGAGACAGAAAAGGGAAGGAACGTGAAATGGCCATGACAGAAGACTCATCAGAGAACCTCTGAAGATGTGAGGCTATGAAGCTATCTACTTAAATTCTAGATGACTTAAGGTCATCCTCCATCAAACTCTTACCTACTGTATGATCCTGGGCATTCAGTTTCCTCATTTCTAAATGAGAGGTTTGAATTCAATGGCCTTTAAAATTCCTTTCAGCCCTAAATTTATGATTTTATATTTTCACAGTAAAAGAGAAGGATAAAATACATCTTCATCTGTTTCCATGAACTTTCAAAGTGTTGAGTTGACCACAAAGGAATAAGAACAAACTTGATAACCTCTAATCCAGATTTGCAAAAGGGCTACTTGGCCACCAGGGCTGGTGGAGATTTTGGTGTTTTGTTCATACTAGAAGAAATATTCCACATTCCCTAACAGTTGGGCCAGACAAAGGAAAAAAAAAAACTTGAGCCCTGGAGAATAGAGACCTTTTAATTTCATAAGGTAAAGCTCCAGCCTGCTCTAGACTCTGTCGGCCAAAATACTTCTACATAAATTTCCAATTCCCTTAGGGATATATGAGGGAAATCATATATTTGTAAGGGGAAGAGGAATTAATAACCTATAGAATGGAGATGTACATCCTCTCAACTATTTGTATACACCAAAAATGTTTGACCTTAGTTTAGAGAATTGAGCTGAATAAAGAAGGATTTGGGACAGTTGGATGACACAGTAGATAGAGGCCTGGAATCAAAAAGACTCATCTCCCTGAGTTGAAATCTGGCCTTAGACTCTTACTGGTAGGTAACTCTTACTAGTAGATGACTCTGGGCAAGGCACTTAACCCCGTCTGCCTCAAGTTCTTCATCTGTCAAATGAGCTGGAGAAGGAAATGGCCAACCTCTCCAGTGTCTTTGCCAAGAAAACTCTAAATGGGTTCATGAAGAGTTGAACATGACTGAAATGATTCAACAAAATGACACAACAAAAAGAAAGATCTGTACAATGGTTCAATTGAGTTATTTCTATCTGTTACATTAACCCTAGGCTTTGAGAGACATCCTCTATCCCTGTCATATTCTAAGACCTGAGGGAAGATTTGGGGAAAGGGAAAATATCAATTATTTCATGATGACCCCAGGGATATGAAAGGTTGGTCCTTTCCTGTCTAGAAAACTAAAAGGCAAGCAGAGTCTAGTGAAGATCATGGAAGCTGGAATTGGCTTGTCCTCTCATTTGTTTGATGCTCTTGTAGGGGAACTTGACTCCTTTCAACCTCAGTTTTCTCACCTTTAAAATGGGGTCAATAATCCAGTTCTTATAAAGATGTTGAAAGGACAAGCAGGATCATAGATGGGAAAGGACTTTGAGCTCCTCAGAACACATCTGATGTGTTATTAATTCTTGCTATAATTATCATCATTACCATTATTATTCAGTTCTCCAAGGAAGGAGCAGGGAGGAGCTGAGATGAATCTCACTCTTGTATCTCTGAAGAATCATAAAATCATAGATTTAGAACTGGAAGGGACCTTAAAAGTACCGAATCCACAGTCCCTTGGAGACCTGTACAAGTGAAAGTGTTTGCTCAAGGTCACTCAGGTAGATGGGAATAAAAGGGATATTTGAACCCAGCTCCTCTGAGTGCTGGTAGTTTCCTCCTTACTCTTCCTCCCTCCTTTTTTTCAGGTGTTTGTCAGAACCTAGGAGCCCATCGCCAACACCTGCCCAAGCAGTTGCTCCCTTCTTCCTCCATCAGATAATCTGCTTTTTTGCCAGGCCACCGGAGAAGTGTACCTCAGCAGCTCACCCCCACTCTGGAGTCGCCCTTGATTTAAGGCCACGGGGGGAAGTAATTAAACGTAATTGAGGCTGTGGCTTCTAAATGAAGACATACAGCAGCCTGGGCGGTAATTAATCACTGCTTTTCCCGTGTACCGGAAACCAGCATTTGGTTCAGAACAAACTGGGCTTTTTATCTCCATGCACACAGGCTGACTTCCCAATTCCCCAAAAACCCTCACTGGGGCACCTTCTTGACATTCCACAATTACCTCCACCAATCCTCATTTTTCGGCCTCCTCTACTTACTGCCGTTGTTTGGGGGAGCTCAGAAGACAGCAGGGGTACAATGTTTCCGCCCATCCTCCTCCTCAAATCTGCCCCCTGGAATATTAAAATAATAATAATAATAATAATAATAATAATAATAATAATAATAATAATAAAAGACAGGGAGTCAATTACCCCCTTGGCAAATGTCAACCATCTTTGTTTCTCCTTAAGAGCTCTGTCTCAGGATTTTATGTGCTCCATGCTATTCTAAACTGATAACATAGATAGCGCCTGGTTATGGCCTGCCTTCTCTCCTGGGGTGGGAAGGGATTACAGCTGTTTTAGCACTGGGAGTCATAGAGCTTGTAAAGAGCTTTATGCTCTGAAGAGGAAGAGTGTTACATAAGTCCATGGAGCTTCTGCTCCGCAGGACACTGAGCTCCAAGTGGCATTTAATTAAAGAAAGGATGATGGCCCCTGTTGAAGATACTGTCACCGGACCCCGTCCTTGCCTGCTGATGTCCTACCAGCCTTTGCGCTAAAACGGAAATTAAGTGTGGTGTCATAGCCATTTAGGGCATTAGGAATGGAAGGAGCCGGGGAGCTGGCTCTGAGTGCCAGCTCTTGGCCCCTTGCCCACCTTATTAACAAGGTGCAAACGAGGACCTGGGATAGGAGAGGGAAAGCAGCTGGAGGAAAGAGTCTGTCTCAGCAGGCACAGATAGAAGGAGTGCAAGGAAGCACAGGGAAGACACGTCCCAAATCACTGCCTTGGCAAGGCAAGAAATTGGCCAAAAGATTGAGAGAGCATTTCCTTTACCTGTTAAACCTTTCAGAACACACACTTTCTCCAGAATTTTCATCTCCTTCCACAGAAAAGCTGCAGGGGGTAAAACATAAGGAACATTAGCATCCTGAGATACTCACCTGCCATCAGTTGTTAGTTGCCCAGGGCCAAGAGGCGGGTGGTTCTCGGTAAGTCTGCATTAAGACCGCCAAGGTCAGGGAATCCTGGACCCAGTTGGAATCTGACACTGTGGTTCCAGAGCTATTTGCTAAATAAAGAGCACAAGTCCCAGTCACGACAAATGGACTGAGTGCACTCGGGTGTATTTTTTTTCCCTTTCTTTCTCTTTCTTCTTTCCTCCTCAGTCACCCTGACCTTTATTTCTGGCAGCTGTACTGGGTAGAGTGAGTGACAAGGCTCTTCTTGGAAAATTTAAAAGTCAGACTTCGTGCAATTTAGCAAAAGCAAGAAATGAGGTGACTTGCTTCTGTTTCTCCTCCTCCCCTTCACCCTCCCCACCCCCAGCCCTGATCCCTGCAGTGCAAAGGCAAGAGTATTGGATCTGAATTGGGCTCCAAAATCTCCTCTGCCTCTATGACCTTGGCCAAATCCACCCCCCTCTCTGCAACTCAGTTTCCTTCTTTGTAAAATGAGGTTGCTGGCCTGGATGGCCTCAGAGGTCCTTTCCAACTCTAAATTTTCAAATTTCTCCCTCCCTGTTCATCCCCTCATTCCCCACCTCCCACTGGGCTTTTCCCAGTCATCGTGCTCTTCCAAGCCCCAGAGCTAAAGCCAGTGCTGGGACTGGGAGCCAGGGAATCTCCCCGTAGCGACAGCGGTCGTGGCAGCCGGCCCCGGCGTCTCTTGCCTTGCCCTTCTTCTCCTTTCTTTGCCGGCGGCTGCTGCAGAGGTGAATTGGGACGCGGGGAAACGCCAGCTCCCTTTGGAAAGAGAAAAAAAAAATAAAAAAGGCCCCGTTTTTCTGTCCTGTCAGGTCTATTTAAGTATTTAATGAGGTGAGATAGTACCAATAAATTTAACATGGCACAATAACTCTGATGATGTGGACCACAGACTAATAAGGCTCCATCCCAGGGACAGAAGAGTGATCTCGCCTTCACTAGATCTTATCGGGTTTGATTGCTTTGTTCAGATATTAAAAAGGTTGAGCAAGGACTTTCGGGCACTGCCACAAATCTGTACGTATCCTCCCGGCCGAGATAGATTGGAGCCTGGCGCTGGAATACAAGGCTGTTTATTTTAATTGACAATTGAGACGAAGGAATGGGGGGATGCGGGCTGGGGTGGAAGGGGAGAGGGGGTGGAGCAGCTAGGGTCCGCTCCGCCTGGTTAGGGATCTGTGTGTTAGGCCCCGTTCTTTTTTCTCTTCTCCCCCAGTCTTTAGGGCAGGACTCCTCATCCGGGCTGTCCTGGAACCTGGCCAAAAGTCACTTGCTCTATTTAGCTCTGGCAAGGAAACGGAGCTCCGTGCCATACCCTTTGCCCAAATGATGCTCTTAAGCTGATGCTCCCATTTTTCCCGGCTGGTTCTCTATGGTCCAATCTCCTGCTTTCCTTTTGTCTCCTATCTGATTTCTACTTATTAGGAATACCATCCATCAGATCTTACTAAGCAACTTGAGGGCCGGAACCCTATCTTCCTATCTTCTATTTCTTCTATGTCCCAACCCCCCCCCCCACACACACACGGGTGAACACATTTGAGATAGGATCAAAATTTTGGAGCTCAAGGACATCCGATTGATGATCTAGTCTAAAGGTATCAATCAAACTCATCTATAATAGAATCCAGTAACCAAATGTAAGCATCTCTATGTAAACCACATATTAAGAGTGCCTATGTTCTTCTGAATTTTTGTTGTTAAAGATTTCCCATTTTAATCTGGTTTTGGTTAAACTCAGGAGTTGTGTCTTTGAAACCTCTGATCTAGTCCAACCTTCTCATTTTAGGGGCAAGAAGGCCCAGAAAAGAGAAGTGTCTGAAGCCATAAGGGTAATTAATGATAGAACTCATATGAACTCTTTACATGTAGAGCTAGTGCCTGAGTCAAAAAGGTTTTGTGCCAGTCTCAGCTTTGCCATGAGGGTAGAAGAGGGGGATATTCCTAACGAATTCCTCTTCCTGTTGTGAAATGGGGATATCAATGCTACCACTACTTACTTTCACAGAACTATTATGAAGAGAAAATAGACAGTATATAAGAAAGTGATACATAATCCTAAAGGTCCATGAAATGTGAACCATGACCATTTTACAGTGACCAGCAGAGGCCCATACCTAAAATTGATATACCTGTGAAAAAGTTCTTAAATTCTTAGATGGCAATGCCATTGCTGCAGATGCAACTTCTTTTCTCCTTTTTGATAAAGAAGCAGTGAGAAGGCTGGCAAAAATGTTTTATTGACTGATATTCAGTTGATCAAGCACTTATTAAGCAAATACCATATTATGAACCACTGAGGCATTTTGAAAAGAATCTTGAACTTGAAGTCAAAATGCCAGGATTTTGAGCGCCAGATTGTCAGTCCCTTGACTCTTACATGCCACCCACAGAGAGAGAGAGAGAGAGAGAGAGAGAGAGAGAGAGAGAGAGAGAGAGAGAGAGAGAGAGACAGAGAGACAGAGAGACAGAGAGAGACAGAGAGACAGAGACAGAGACAGAGAGACAGACAGAGAGAGAGACAGAGAGAGACAGAGAGACAGAGACAGAGAGAGAGACAGAGAGAAACAGAGTCGGAAACAGAAAGAAAGAGACAGACAGAGACAGAGACTTTGGAGACTTATCTTCCCCTTCAAGCAGCACCTGCTAGTCATCTGGACTTAATTTCACCTGGATCTAAATGTCAAGGGCAAGACCACACATTGGAATTTGTCATGGGCTAGCCTCATTTTCCAACTCTTAAATTTTCCAACTTCCTAAAGGAAGAATTGGAAGAGTGGGTAGAGTAGAGGAAAGACAGTTAAATCTAAAGTCAAATTTTGATCAAGTTTAAATCCAAGTATGGAGTACAGGTTTCTGATTTTTTTTTTAGCTTCAGCATCCTTATTTGCAAAAAAGAGAGAGGAGCTTTAAATATCACTAGGGGTGCTGCCTGCTTTCAATCCCTAAATCTCTTGGAAAAAAGTGATAAAAATTATCTTGCCCCTTTCTTGTTGGCTGATGCCATTCAGAACTGATGGAGCTTTGGCCATCATCAATCTATCAATGATGTTGGAAGAAAACTTGAATACTAATGCCACGGCTACCCCCATCAAACATGAAACTTTGGATAATTTCTCTGGACCAGAGATATCTGTCTATAAAATGATGGGAATGGGCTAGACGAACTAATGGACTAGATGTTGTGAAAACAATTATGTATGGAATCTGAGGAACTAAGCATGAATCCTACCTATGTGGCCTTGAATGAGTGATTTTTCTAATTTTGCTGAGCCTCAATTTCCCCATCTGTAAATGTGAGTTGTTAGGATGATAACAATTACCATAGTAGACTCAGGTGAGACTTTAATTTTTTTATTTGAGAGCAGAGCAAAGGGATTGTTTAAGAATTCCTAAACTTATACTTAAGCTCACATTTATGTAGAAAGTTAAAGTTTGCAAAGTGATTATCTCACAACAATCCTGTGAGAAAGATAGTGTCATTATCCCCATTTTTCATATAAGGAAACTAATCTTTCAGGAAATTGTGATTTGCCTAGGATAAAACAGCTGGAGTAAAAGTAAAAATAAAATAGCAAGATACAAACTTGGGTATCTTGACTTTAATTACAATGTTCTATCTACTAAACCATCCTTATTATCTGAAGATATAGGACATTATAAGAACATTGTTCACTAAAAAAAAAACAAACCCATATTTATAAACTTCTCTATTTCTGGATTTGGGAAGAAGGGAGAAAGAACAAAATGAGCCTCTAAGTTGACCCACCTTGAGCAAGTAGAAAAGAAAACTGAAAGGGATAAATAAGAACATCAGGATTACATGTCTGAGAGAAGACTAATAGGAGGTACTATTTCAAAGTCTGGTGACCAGTTGTTCTCAAAATCCACTAAGGATAAGAGAGCAAGCATTTAAATACTAGCATGGGGAATTTGGATTAGACACCAGGAATTTCTTAATAGAAAGGAGTATTAAACACCTCCAATTAAAGCTGTGGAATCTCCTTCTTTGGGGACATATTAAAAATAAGAGATTCATTTGCCTGTGATTCCAAGACAAAATTGCAGAATGGTCATTGTTGTCTGCGGCTCCCCTACTTCCCTTTTTCCCTTAGAGGCCTTAACATTCCCCCAAGCCTTCACAGATGTTCAGTATTGTACTGCTTTTCCATATCTGTGAAGTTTATTTATGTGAGAACAAGAGGGCAATGGGGTGGGGGGAAGTAATTAATAATAATTATTAGAATAATAGCCAACATTTATATAGTACTTACTCTATGGCAGGCACTGTGCTAAGTGTTTTACAATTTCCTCATTTGATCTTCACAACAACCCTGGAAGGTAGGTGCCATTGTTATCCCCACTTTATAGATGAGGCAAACAGGGTTAAGTGACTTGCCCAGGTTCGTATGGCTAATAAGTGTCTGAGGCTAGATTTGAACTCAGCTCATCCTGCTCCAGGTCCAGTGCTCTATCCATTTTGCCACCTAACTGCCCCATGCATGGAATGAAGGAACTTTCCTTAGACTCCAGAAAAATCGTGTAGTCACCCCCAATACTGGAGGTCAGGAGAAGTCAGAATGTTGCTTCTTCCCTTTCCACTCCCATTTCCAGACCCTCCCTCTGCCACCTTCACTTAGTGATCTCTCTTTGCTAAACAATCTCTCTTCCTTTGAAGGATTATTATGTCCTCTCCAAAACTCTGTTGCTGTCCTCCACAGATCATCCATTTGGATCATCTCCTCTCTAGAACTCCTTCTCTTTCCTTCAACGATGTCCCTGTTCTGCTTCCAGTCCTCAAGGGCAGAGGTCAGGAAACTCAGTGCTGGCAGAAATGGCAAAGTTGTCAGAATGGATTGAACAGTGGTATAAAGTACCACTCTCCTCCGCCTCCTCCCTTCTGGATCTGACCCCTGCATGCCTGAACTAACTTCCTTCCTTGTGATTTTCTTGGGGGATCAAGGAAGACAGTCCGGGGAGTGCTTCTGAGAAACTGGATTTATGGGCCAGCAGAAGGCTGGTCATCCATTCCAGGTCACTTAGAAGGGTAGTAAGAACAATAGAAAGAGTATTGAAGTTACAGAAGAGCTGGGTTTGAATCCAGACTTTGTCTATTAACACCTGTGTGAAGCCGAATGATTTAGCCTCTTTAGATCTCAGTTCCTCATCTGTAAAATGAGGGGTTTGGATGAAATGATCTCTAAGATCTACCTCTAAATCTATGATCCATTGATATAGATGTGGTCCTGGTTCACAAGAGGACGATCATTTCAACCTGATGGTTTTAGAATTCTGCACCTTGGCAAGAACTTGGCAAACCACGACTAGTTATAGTGCACAGAATGTATGTATTTCCTTTGTACAACCGAAACAAACAAGATGCAAACAAAGGACATTTTCTCAGACATTTCCATTCAAGGGAGTTTCTACTTTAGGAAATCCTCCTTCCCTCCTATAAAGCTCAGCTCAAGTCAACATCTGGCAAAAGTTAGGGTTATTTCTTCCTTTCTGCTTTTATTTATTTTATCCAAGATTTAAAGGGGGAAATCCCAAAGAAATGTGACTGGTATTCAAACTCCAATCTGGCTGGAGTTAGCATTGACTTAGAGGCCATTCTCACCCCATCACACTTCCTCCCCACCTCCAGAACCCTCTGTGTCTAGCACATAAAACTAGTTCCTCAGAAACACTCCCTGAACTTCTTTCTTAATCACTCAAAAAAACCACAAGGGAGAGAGCTGAGATTCAGAACAGAAGAGGAAAGTGGGTGCTATCTTAAACCACTGTTCAATCCATCTTTATAACTTCCCCTATTTCTGCTTGTGCTGTTTCCTGAGCTGCCCCCTCCCCTGAGGGCTGAGAGCAGAGCAAAATGGCAGACTGAAGGAAGGAAGGGAAGGGCTGGTGATGTGATGATCTAAAGACCTTCAGGATAATCTGTCTCCCCTTCTATCCCCCATCAATCAATCAAAATACAGAGACCTCTTCCCTGCCCCCACCCTCAAAATACAGAGAGAGAGGGAGAGAGAGAGAGAGAGAGAGAGAGAGAGAGAGAGAGAGAGAGAGAGAGAGAGAGAGAGAGAGAGAAAGAAAGAGAGAGAGAAAGGAAGAGAGAGAGAAAGGGAGAGAGAGAGAAAGGGAGAGAGAGAGAAAGGGAGAGAGAGAAAGGGAGAGAGAGAGAGGGAAGAGAGAAAGAGAGGGAGAGGGAGAGGGAGAGGAAGAAGGAGAGGGAGGGGGAGAGGGAGAGGAAGAAAGAGAGGGAGGGGGAGAGGGGGGGGAGGGGGAGGGGGAGAGACCAAGAAAAAGCCAAAATCAGATTTCAGAATTTTTCTTGGTAGAAATCTTACTAGGTGAGTCAAAGCCCCAGAAATGTACAACTTCTACTCATGGGCAGACTCACTTTCATTCTCTCCTTCTTTCCCTTGTTATCTCTGTCTCCCTCTTCCTTTCGCTTCTCCCTGTTCCTCTTTAGCTCTCTCCTTTTCTTTCTTTGTCTCCTCTATCACTTTCTCTAAATCTTTCTTTTTCTTCCCTTTTTTCTTCCTCTGCCTTCTCACTTCTTCCCTCCTTTCTTTTATTTTCTCTTTATCTAATCCTCTCCCCTTCTTTTTCTCTCTCTTCCTTCTCTTCTTTTCTTCCCTCTTTCTTGTCTCTCCCCTTCTCTCCCTTTTTTCTCTCTCCCTTCTCTCTTTTCCCTGACCTTTCTCTTTTTCTTCTTCTCCCTTTCCTTTAAAAAATGGGGACAGCCACAACATTTTTTGTTTATCTGTTTGTGCTCCTCCATGTGCAGTGCCCAGGGACCTCCCCAGAATGGTTTATTATAGCTTTTCTATTTAGCTCCACTGCAGTATAACAGAGGTAATACAATCATGTCTCAGCTCCATATGGTCCAGGAGGCTGACAGGCAGAACAACCTTTGCTTTGTTTGTGTTTTACTTACGGTATTATGTAATGCCATACGGGCTGCTTGTACTCACCTCCCCCCACAGGACTCTGGAGACCCAAGGGGACCCAAGATTCCCTGGCAAACACACGTATATGCTTAGAACCCAGGACAAGGCTCAGAAGGGATCAATCCCAATGACACTCAAAAAGCCTTAACAAAACTGCTGGCAATATCTCAGCCTGCAATGTTGGTGGTTATGTATGTGCGTGTGTATGTATATGTGTATGTATATACATATATGTGAGGGGTGATATATGTGTGTATAAACACATACATAATATACATATCAATGTACACATGCATATACACATAAACATATGTATATATGTCTGTGTATGTACATTTACACACATTAATATATGTGTGTATGTATATATGTAGATAGATAATCCCAAAATCTTTGGTGCTGTTTTAAGCTATAAAAGCTTATATAATTATTTGGATAGATAATAGATATGTATATATGCTGGTACACACATATATTTGCATTAATCAATATTAAAAGATCTAGATTTTATATTGTAAAAATTGCACACACACCCTCCCCCAGCCATCTCAAGGAAGAAATGTTTAAATGTAAGGTTGTTGGAAGCCTTTAAGTCCATCACCAGAGACACATCCAGAAATTGGCATTGATTCCTTAGACACTAGAAGCCACAGGCAAAACCTTCTCTTTAAATATGGACCCTTCCAGGAATGGGAACCTTTCCTATGACTTTGGAGCTCTGTGAAGAGCAGAGGGACAGCTAATTTACTCCACTAGAAGGGAGTCATAGAATCCTAAACTTCAGAAATAGAAAAATCCTTAGAAGTCATCCAGTCCATTCAAGGTTTTATTATACCCATTTTACAGATGTAGGAACTGAGGGCCAGAGATGATGAAGGATTTTCCCATGGCCACACAGCTAACAAGTAATAGAGTATTAACTATACCAGGACCATCCCTAAGTGGACTCAGGAACAGAGTGGCCACGGGAAGTTATGATGAATCTCCTATTCTTCCCTTACTTCCACAATATTTTTATCCTTGTACAATCGGGTCTCTCTATTAAGGTCCTACTTTAAAGATAAGGAATCAAGCTAAAAGTGATGTCATCTTATGGGAAATAGAATCACAAAGTCTGAGAAGACTTAGAAAGAGGCAGGTGTTAGATATGGTAAAGAGTTAGACACGTTAAGGGCAGATGAAGTTTATCAACAGATGGCTGACCACTACAGCTCACCACGAACTACTAAGGTGTGAAGCATTGATGATCTATGACTTACCACGGGAAGACATCTGCAATGATGAGTCTTCTGAAGTATTTATATAAGAGCTCAGGTTAACTTTCTGGAGAGCAATTTGGAACTGGGCCCAAAGAGCTATAAAATTGTGCCTTCCCTTTGATCCAGCAATACCACTGCTGGGTCTATATCCCAAAGACATCCAAAAGAAGGGGTAAGGACCCTTTGTACACAAATATTTATAGCAGCTCTTTATGTGATGGATAAGAATTGGAAATTAAAGAGATGTTCTTCAATTGAGGAATGACTAAACCAACTATGGTAAATGAATACAATGGAATATTATTGTGCTATCAACAAGCAGAATGATCTCAGAAAAACCTAGAAAGACTTACACGAACTAATGCAAAGTGAAGTGAGCAAAACCAGAGAACACTGCAACAGTGATGTAGTTCAATGAAGAATTGTGAAGGACTTAGTTTTTCTTAGCAATACAGTGATCCAAGACAAGCCCAAAGGACTAATGATGAAGCATATTATCTGCCTCCAAAGAAAGAACTGATATTGTTTGAATACCTACAGAATGCTATTTTTCACTTTCTTTTTTTTATTTGAATATTCTTGTATAAAATTACTAATATGGAAATGTTCTTCATGATTACACATGTATAACCTATATCAGATTGCTTTCCATCTCAGGGAGGGGCAGGGAGAGGGAGGGAGGGAGGAATAGAATTTGGAACTCAAAACTTTAAGTAAAAATGTTTTTTAAATTGAAGGGAAAAAAAAAGATCAGGTTAAAATGAATACCAATGACAGTATTGAGGGAAGGGGAAAGAAACCCAGGATAATAGATTTAGAGGAAAATAGGTAGGATTGTTTAAATCAAATTCAGCCCTCTCATTTTACAAATGAGGAAGCTGAGGCCCCTAGAGATCAAATAACTTGTCCAGAGTTACATAGCTAACTGAAGACTGGGAATGTTGCTTTCCTCTTCTTCTCCCAAGTAATAGGTAGATATACATAGATATATAATATTTTATATCTATATCTATGTATATATTATATTATTATTATATATGGAGCAAGTGATATTGGAGAAAACGACCGATGGGGACTCATGAGTGATACTGTTAGAAACCCCAATCCCTCAGAAGTGCCCCATAAATTTCATAAGAGCAGTAGTCACTGCTCTGGGGATTTAATCTGAACTATCCTATGCAGGTTGGAAGTATGAGCCCACAGGGAATGCTACAATCAGATATGTGTGTACATATATGTGTGTATTTATATATATGTGGGTGTGCATATTTATATCAATTGTTTTCCCCAATTTTACTTAACATATTTCCAATATAACTCAGAAGTTGACATCTTCCCAATATCAATTAGCCAATTAACATCAATTGGCTTTTAGAAGGAATACCAAGAAGTACATTTCTCTAAACCAGGATCATGCTCTCCCTCAACCATGGAGGCACTGAAGATACAGACTCCATCTCAAAAGGGTGGCTATAAAACATTCCCCCACCCCAACCCAGGAGAGTGAGGACGGGTGTTCCTGGGAATACTTTTCTCCCTTCTCAGCCTTCACTAAGGATTCCTGATGAATGAGTCATTTTCTTAATCAGCTGAACTGGTAAAGCAGGTTACTCCAGGCTTCTCACCAGATTCAAACACGGTGGCTATTAGCAGACTCTGCTATTGTATCCAGTTCATAGACTTCTAATGATACTTTTGACTTTGAGAAGCTCACCAATTCATAACTTGGTCTGTTCCATCTCTGGATGCTCATTTGTCTAAGTTTAGGAAAGAAGGGACAAGAGACAAAAGAAATAGAGGCTCCATACATTCCTGGATACAGGGTAGCTTGGTGGAAGATGGTGCCTGATATCTCTCTCTAATCTGGTGGCTATTCTTGAAAGCTACCAGGGAAAAGAGGGATGTCATCTTTTTAAGTCACGTGTATGCACTCAGTTCTGATTCAACAGCCATTTAAAAGGCTTTTCATCACCACACAATAAGCCAGTAGGAAGCAAAGGATACACCTGTATGTGTGTATGGTGTGTGTGTGTGTGTGTGCTTGAGAGCACTATGAAAAGGATAGAAGGGCACTCCCTTATTCATATCCAGAAGCAGGCTCACCAAGCCTCTCTGAGGACTAGAACCATGACAATCCTACTGTGGATACTCTGAGGACTGGATCCCTTCCTGATCAGAGTTATCACTAATGGATCTGCTATTGGAAGGGACCTCAGAGGCTATCTAATCCAACCCTTTCACCTTGCATATGAAGAAACTAAGTTCTGAGTAGTTAAATGACTTATTCAAGATCACACAAATGTTAAGTGTTAAGAGCTAGGATTTGAACCTACTTCTCTGATTCCAAAGCCAGTCCTCTTTCCACTGTGCAACAAGGTGAGTATGAGCTTCAGACTGTCTACTACCTACCTAATTATCTGCATCTTTGGTCATTTTCCATTCATGCAGTCATTGAACCAAAGTATTTTCAGAAGAGTGGATGTAAGGGTGCAGCCATCTGGGATAACCTTAGCATGGCTCTGAGCACAGTTCATTGCAGAGTAGTCAAGGAAAGGGATCCCCAACAGGAAAGCTATCACAGATGCTGGGATTCATTCAGAACGATTAGTCCACCTGCCTGAAAGGAAAGGAAATAACATCCAATAACTCAGAGGGAGGGCCATGGGAATGAAACCCCTCTTTAAAACACAGAGATCCTGGGCCATTCAAAGCAGCTCATCATCACTCTCTGGACAGAAGCTTCTTTTCCCACTTCAGCCTCAGCCTGTGGTCCCAGGGCTTTCAGCCAATTAGGGGTTAGGTGTTCTAATCCTCCTGCTTCCCCCAAGTCAAGCACTGCCCCTACAGCCCCTCTGACTCAGCTCCCCCTCCTAACCCTACATTCCCTGTGCAGCCACCCTCCTTCATTGGTTTGCATCATAAATGTGTAATGCCAGCCTAAGAAAAGCACCCAGCCCAGCCTGCTCTGCCTTGCATCCATAACAACCTTATCAAAGGGTTTTTTTCTGAGCACGAAGAACAGAGAGCCCTCCAGGTTTTGATTCATAGCAGGTGAAGGCTGGATGTGCTGAAAGCTGATTGAAATCAGCCAGGTCAACAAAATACAGCTGAGAGTGCACAATAATTGGGAGAGAAGCAGTGCTTCCTTGTTTTTTTGGTGATCTCCTGCACCTTCTAGCTGGCGCTTCTGAAGGGAAATCTTTGTCTTACACACTTTATTGCATTGCTGGGTGGCTTCACTTTACAAACTTGGGGCTTTGCTGACCTGCACTTTCCCCTTTTCTTTATCCAGAAGCCAAGAGTTCCTTTGATGCAAGAGGGTGGGGTAGAGCAGAAGAGATCCAAGAACGGCACCCCCACTCCAAACCACCCCTCCCAACCCCAAGCTCCCATTTCTAAAATAGTCCTCCTTTCCTTCCACGCCCACTTCTCTTCAGTAGGAAGGAGCTGGTGCCTGCCACCAACCCATTAAGGCTGATGAGAGATTCTTTAGACTGGGGAAAATTGTAAGTGCTTCAAGGGGAGTGGTTTCATCAAACCTGAATTTTACACATGTGCACACAAAGCTAGCATCCTCTTTCCACCTCCTTCCATACCCGAAAACTCCAGTGGGGGAGGGACTGTCAGGAAAAATAGCAACATCATTATCCAGAAATCTCCTGCACCATTGGCATTCAAGAGAAGAAACCTTGATCCATCAAGATTCAGTACCTTATAGGAGAAAAGCTCTTGAACCCATTTCACAGATGTTGTGTAGTAGAAAGAATAATCAGGCAACATTTACTATGTGCCCTGTGGATATAAAGGTAAAAACAATATTCCTGTGTGCGTGCACACATACACACACACACACACACACACACACACACACACACACACACACACACATTCTGATGCAGGAAACAATATCCAAATAACTATATACGTAAAAGATATATAAATGGAAAGTAATCACAAGGAAAAGATAGGAAGAATAGATCAACAAAGATCTTTCTTGCATTTGGAATCAGAAGATTTGTATTTGAATCCTGACTTCGATACTTAGGAGCTCTGTGATCTTGAATTGGTCATTTTCTCCTGAGCCTCAATTTCATCAGTTGTCAAGTAATGGGATTCTTCTAGATCAGGGCTTCTTAAACTTTTCCCACTCACAGTCCCTTTTTACTGGAGAAATTTTTCTGTGACGTGGGACATGTAGATATATAAAATAGGTATACAACATTTACTGATGATCATGATTTCACACCCCCCACATTCAGTTACATGACTCCTATATGGGGATAAAAATCACAGTTTAAGAAGTGGGGCCCAAGATGACCTCCATGATTCTTTCTAGTTAGAAATCCTATGGCCCAATTCGTCTAGAGAAGTAAAGCAATGACTGCTCTGTGAATGACTCCAGAGCCTAGGAAAAAATGGTTTGCAACCAACAACAATGTGAATTAAAAGCAAAAGTAGAAACTCTTCCCCACCAAAGCAGATTTTTGTAGCTGTTTTAACTCCAATCATTCATTGGTATCTGATGACTTTTCATTCTCAGTTGGGTAAAAAGGTGAAGGGGCTATACAATCCAATAAAAATGTGTTCAATACCTACAACCTACTAGACCTAGAGATGCAAAGATAAAAGTGAAACAATTCTTGCCACCAAGGAGCTTATGTTTTACAAATAAGAAAATGAATTTGGAATTTATTTATCAGCTACCAAGGATTTGGAGTTTGGTTTGGGTGATGGATTCTCTGCTAAGCTGGTTCTCTAACTGTAAAATCAAGGATCCCTCTCAGCTCTAACCCCAATAAGACTGTGGGCTTTGACCCATGAGCCAACTGTAGACTCTCTAACATTGAGTCTCTTCATCTCTCTATCAGAAAAAAAAATTCACTGGAGCCCTCAACCCACCTTTGAAATCTCCCCTAGTGACTCCAAAAGGGTTAAAAGTGACTCTTGAAGAGAAAGTGGAGACAACTTCAATAATATAATGAGACTGCTCCATTACTGCGGAACTTTCACCTCCTCCACAGCAGGTTGATAAGTGATTAGGCCAAGATACCCATATAGTCAATAATAGCCATTAGCCAGGCTTGCTGCTCTTCCCTCCCCCCTCCTCCTACCTTGGGGAACAGTGTGAAAGGGTGTTCTGAAGCCAGGGTGAAGTAGGAGAATGGAAGGCTATTGACATAAATGCCTTGTCTTGCTTTTGGAAAACCAAAGTCCAGTTTGCACAAAACTTACTATTTCAGGGCTGGCTTATAATTGGCAACCTACAGGTACTTCTTAAACTGAATTACTTAATTTGAGATTTGTGTTCTTTCTCAAATTCTAAGGGAAGGAGATGGAGGCTTGATGCAAGGAGCAAAGGACCAACAGTTCCAGCTCAGGGCACAACAGTTGCCAGGTGAAACAAAGGTGATCTCTCTAGGCCCCTTGGGCAGCTCAGTGACAGAGTAGATGGAGTATTGGACTTGAAATCAAGAACATTCATCTTCCTAAATTCAAATCCAGCCTCCCACATTTATTAATTGTATGACCTTGGGCAAGTCAAAAATACCTCAGTTTCTTCATCTGTAAAATGAGCTGACATTTCCTGAGCCATTAGAAAATGGCTAAACCAAACAACAAGAGGTCCCTTGCCTCCTGATTTCTAGAAGCTGATTGAGAAGGAGCCAGCAAAATTCAAAGTGTAATGGGGGGCCCTGTGAGTAGTGACCATTTATTCATCTGTGCAACCCAGCAATGACAAGAGAGCATGAGAAATGACAGATGTGCTATTAATGTATTCAGAGAAGAAAGTTTTATGCAGGATTGAGCCAGAAAGGAGGAGGTCTGAAAGGGGCGGAACAAACAGGAAGTATAAATTTGAGTACTGGGATGGAGCAGAAATTATCTGTTAAATCAGCTATAGATACCATATGGAACCAGGACCCAGTGCTAATGCTGTAGGATATCAACTCAATATGTCTAAATCAGAATTTATCATCTTCCCCCCCAAAACCTGCTCTCCTTATTGGTTTCTGTTCCCCTTGTTTGCTGTTCACTATATTCCCCATTTTATGAGTCACTCCTGCTCATCATCTCAGTCATTGTTGATTCCTCCCTCTTCCTCACCCACTACATTCACAGGATTATAGGATTTTAGCACCAGAAGAGAACTTCAAAGTCATAGTCCCAATCTTTCATTTTTTAGATGAGAAAATACCCAGGGAAATGAAGGGACTTGTACAAAGCAAGTTCAAAAGAAGCAGAGGTGAGATTTGAACCTATCTGATGCTAAAGCCTGCTTTCTCCCTATACCATCATGCTATTTATAATCCCTTTCCAACTCCTAATCATTCTACCATCCCAAATTTCTCAAATTAGTAACTCCCCTCACCCTGCATTTTTCCCTTCCCAATGCTATCACTCCAAGCACTAATTACTTCTTTCCTGGGCTTTGTAATAACTTTCTCCTTCTAACCAGTTTCTTCCTATTCTAACTTATACTGTACTGCACTACTAAATTAATTTTCCTTATATACAGTATTCATCATATCACTCCTTTGCTCAAAAAATTTCCATGATTCCCCATTGCCTGCCTCATAATGTCTAAATTACTTAATGTGGTATTCCAGACTCATTATAGTCTGGTACCAATATATTTTAGCCCTGTATCACACAATGACCCCTCATGTATTATATATTCTATCCAAACTGCTCATATCCCATGCTTTCCTGCCTCTGTACCTTTGGTTCACACTATTCCTTCCACCTGGAATGCCCTTTTTTCAACACAATCTTATTCATCCTTCAAGATCCAAATAAAATCTCCTCTATGATGCTTTCTTTGCTCATTCTATCAGAATTGATCTCTCCCTCCTCTGGGTTCCTACAGCATTTTGTATCTCTCTCTATCCACTTGTCTTGTGTTATACCATTTTGTATCAAGGAATGTTTGCAAGTGTTGTCTTCTATTTTAAAAGTCCCCAGGACTTCTGTCTCTAAACACAGTATTCTTTCTAGTATGCCATGCAGTCAGGTCATGCAGTGTTCCACTAAGCCCAGAACAGGAAGGAGTTCAGATACCCAACATTCAGAAAAAATATACTAGAAAGAAATTAATTGTAATGTAATTTTTCATCTTTTCTCATTGTGTTCTGGGGGGTGGAGGGTGGGGAGTGGGGAAGAAGATAGAAGATGTCACTCAAAATCAAGTCTTATCTATGACTTACATGCCCTAAAAGATACAGGGTGTCCCAAAAGTCTTAGTGCACTTGTAAACCTTTTTTGCGACAATCTGTATACTTTTATCTGTATACTTTTACTTCCTCTTTTCAAGCCATTTACAAAAATTCGCTTACTATAACTATTCTTACTCTAAAAACCTCTTCTAATCTCTTGCCCTCTCAGTGCCCATTTTTACCACAAATGCTATCTCTTTTATTCTACTTTGTAATCGCAGAAATTGAATCACTCATTCATTCAACAAATATTTATTAATATTCTAGATACTGCTAAGGGGCCAAATGGGATTATAGAAAGTGACATAATTGAAATCACTCAATGACTGTGCTAAGACAGTGTATACCAGCCCGGAAGTTACTTCCTGTTACTCCTAAACAGAGTATCAGCACGGAATTGTAATTACTTCAGAGCATTGCAACCATTGCAATTAAAGTAACAATGTGACCAAGTAGGGAAGGAAATGGTCCTGAGTAAGGCAATGTTGACATCTTCCTCCCCGTGTCAGTCCCACAGCGTCCCAAGCTCCTGACAAAGACTGCCTCTACTCTTTTCTGTTCATTCTCTCTCTCTCAGAGGACTCATTTGCACTTGGTTTCAATAATCACGTCCAGTTGCATGAGTCCCAGACCTGTATCTCCCCAGCCCTGACCTCTTTCTCTAACTCCCTCCAGTCATGCATTTTCAGCTACCTGCTTGGAAGTTCTGCCCTGCCTCGGATTCAATATGCTAAAGGCAAATTTCCTATGTATTTCTCTTCCACTCAAACAACAACAGCAATAACAACAAAGGCAGCAGCAGGAACAACAGCAATAACAACAGCAAAACAGGGCTCCCTGTACAGTATTTACCAAAGGTGACCTTCGTTCTTTTAGAGTTTGAAGCTGCTATGTGCTGGTCTCTAGCAACAGCCTTTTGAAAAATGGAATTTCCTCAGAGAAGAAAATAGCCATATAGGAATCCCCGAAGGCTTGTCATAGGCCCTCTTCTCTTTTTTTTCCTTTCTTCTGTCTGTCAATCAGAAAACATTATTAAGCACTTACTATGTACCAAATACTTGGTAAGCACTAGGGATATAAAAAGGGGCAAAAGCCTGTCTTTGTCTTCAAGGAACTCACAATCTAATGGAATGGCTTTCCTCTTGTGTTCCCTCCTCTCCCCTCTTTTCCTCTCCTCTCTTCTCTCCTTTCCTCTCTTCTTCTCCATCTCCCTTCCTCTTCTCTTCTCTTCTCTGTCTGTACATTCTCTGTCACCTCATCTTCTTCTATGGCTTCAGTTATCCCAACCACACAGATATTCAAGTCAATATCGACATCCAACAGTTTTCCCCAAAGATCTAATCTTATATTTTCATTGGAGAGCCCCGCTCTTTGATAACTTAATGGTACTTCCAGAATTGGCTTCCTTAACTACTTCCATCTCCCAAACAACGTGATCATTTTTCCAATTTTTCTGTCTCTGATGATGGCGTCATCATCCTCCCACTCTACTAACTCTGAAACTGTAGTCATCTTTGAAACTCTTCTCT
The DNA here is from genome assembly GCF_048593235.1 of Sminthopsis crassicaudata. Taxonomy (NCBI): domain Eukaryota; kingdom Metazoa; phylum Chordata; class Mammalia; order Dasyuromorphia; family Dasyuridae; genus Sminthopsis; species Sminthopsis crassicaudata. The sequence continues at coordinate 519,732,299 of NC_133619.1, forward strand.
CCCACATCTCATGTATCCATTTTAGATTTTAGAGCTAGAAGGAATCTTAGATGCCACTGAGTCCACCCTCCTCATTTTTACAGATGAGGAAACTAAGGCACAGAGTCTAAGGGACTCATCAACAGATTATAGCAACGGTAAGTGTCCTGGGTGGAATTTGAACTCAGGTCTTCCTGAGTCTAATAATAATAATAGGTAACATTTATGTAGTATTTACTATGTTCTCAAACACTGTGCTAAGAGCTTTACAATTATTATTCCATTTGATCTTCACTACAACCCTGGGAGGTAGGTACTCTTATTATCCCCTTTTTACAGATGAGGAAACTGAGGGCAAACAAGTTAAATGGTTTGCCCAGGATCACACAGCTAATAAGGATCTGAGGTTGAATTTAATTTCAAGTCTTACTGATTCCAGACTATCATCTCATTGTTGAGACAGCCATTACCTGGCTGTCTCTAAATCCAATACCTTATCAATTATTCTATACTGCTTCTTCATCCAAGCAGTCTTATTAGTTCTACTAACATATTCTCATATGCTTCATCTCTTTGCTATTCCAATTCCTACAGTTCTTGCCCTCATCTGTTAGTGTTATGATAATAGCCTTCCCATAGCTCTTCTTGCCTCCATTTTATGGTACATACTTCATATTGCTAAGTAATCTTTCTAATACAGGGTTTTGAGCTAACCACTTAAACACTTTCCATGGCACTCAGCCCCCACCCTTTGTCTTGATCCCGGACTCAGAAATTCTCCACAGTCTGGCACTAGCTTACCTTACTTCCCTATCCTATATTATTTCATGTTACTCCCCTTATGTTCTAGGCAAACTGGACTATTTTGCCCTCTCTGATCATCATGTGTTTACTCACACTGTTCTATCTTTATAGAATGTACTCTAGACCCACACCCTCTGCTCCAACATCAACACCTTTTTTCTTCTGCCAAAGTTCTCTCCTTTCTTTAAGTTCTATGCCATTTGTCACCTCCTCCATGAAGCATTCTCTGGCCATTTCATCCCTTAGCACTCTCTTCCTTTATGAACTCATACCATGTCCTGTCCTTACTTCTTCTTTGGCAATTAACTATATATTTAGGCTTTTCCTATAATATGATTTAGTTTTTATATGTTTGTATCTCCTCAAATAGGTTGTAAATTCCTAAACGTGCTGTTTCACAATTGCATATAAACAAAAGGAAAGCATGGTAAGGACACTGTGTTCAACAAACCAGTTCCTCACACCTAAAGCCTCTCTCCTTTTCCACCCCCCACTCCTCAGTACACATAGATGCACATACTAGTACATACATGTACAAATAGATCTATACATACATGTGGTGCATACTACTAGTGCCCATGACACATAGATATACAGATACACATCTATAAGTGCACACCGATATATATGTATATATGAATACAATACATATACACACATGTACATAGGTAGCATATTCATACACATCCACATACATACACACACATATCACTATGCTAATTCCATCATTATTTCTTGACCTTGTACTAACTAGATGTCCCTCAAGCTTTGGACTTTTTTGTCTACTGGCCTTGGTTTACAATGTCCTACTTAGCCCTCTGGGGAGGTACCATTTTAATTGTGTTTTAAAGGATGAGTAGAAATTAAACTGGTGAGAACTGGAGAGACATTTCAGAAATGCAGTATATGTGAGCAAAGACTCTGAAGGAGGAAGTTGCAGAACTTGCAGGAAGGGAAAACAACCCTATTTTTTTCTAGGGCACATAGTGATCAGGAGTCTGACATAAATTGTAAATGCGGAATAGGGCTAGATTGTGGAGGACCTTGAATGCCAAGCAAAAAAGTTTGAGTGGTAACAGTTTTTCTACAATAAAAAATAGGGGACTATTTGGATATTTTGAGCAAAGGAATACTATGACTCATTCTCATATCTATCCTTCCTGCTGCAACCTCCAGTCTTATATCTTCAATTGTCTTTCAGACATCTCAAACTAGATGTCCAATAGACATTTTCAACTCATTATGTCCAAAATGGAACTCATTATCTCCCCCCAAATCCTTACCCACGCCTTTCTTCTCTATTACCCTAGAAAGCAACGTGATTTTCCCAGTTCCTCAGGCTCACAACCTAAGAGTCATCCTAGATTCCCAACAGTCTCTCATCCACCAAGCTCCACCTCCATACCTAAGCTGTTGCCAGGATTTGCAACATTTCTTGAATTCTCCCTCTTCTCTCCTCTGACACTGTCACCATTCTGAAACAGACCCCCATCATCTTACACCTGGATTGTTGCAACAACTTGATTATGGGTCTGCCTGTCTCAGGTCTCTCTCCAATCCAATCCATCATCCATTCAGTCACCAAAGTGATTTTCCCAAAGTGCAAGTCTGACCATGTCTCTCACCTACTCAATAAGCTCCTGTAGCTTCTATTGCCTCAAGGATCAAATACAAAATATTCTATTTGGCATTCAAACCCCTTCACAACCTAGCCCCCTCCTACCTCTCCAGTCTTCTTATACCTTATTCCCTGACAGGTTCTCTTTGATCCAATGACATTATCTTCCTGGCTGTTCCACAAATGAGACACCCCATCTCTCAGCTCCAGGCATTCTTTCTGGCTGTCCCCCAAGCTTGGAACATTCTTCCTCCTCCTCTCTGTCTACTATCCTACCTGGCTTCCTTTAAGTAACAGCTAAAAACCCACCTACCTCCTACAGGAAGCCTTTCCCCAATCTCCCTTAATTCTAGTGCCTTCCTTCTGTTAATTATTTCCTATTTATTCTGTATAGAGTTTTCTGTGTATATGTTTTTATGTTGTTTCCCCATTTAGATTGTAATCTCCTTAAGGACAAGAACTATGCTTTACCCACTTTTGCATTCCTGGTGCTTAGTATAGTGCCTGGCACATAGTAGGCATATAATAAATGCTTATCGATTGTTTGATTTTATGCATAAAGAAATCTTACAGCATATGAAAGGTTAGTTGGAAGGTAGTGAGGGGAGAATATGGCGATTAAAACTAGAAAGACTTGTTTTAGGAGCTTATTGCAAATTATCTGGCAGGTAGTATTAAATCCCACTGGAATAGTAGCAGTATGAAGAGGAGGGGGTAGATAAAGGAGATATTTCAGAAGTCGAAAGGATATAAAGAATTACATCATTAAGGTAACTAATTGGTCTTAAAAGATGAGGGAGATGGCAATATTAAATATAACACCAAGGGAGCAACTAAAGTAGTGCAGTGGATAGAGCACCAGCCCTGAAGTTAGGACCTGAGTTCAAATTTGACCTCAGACACTTAACACTTCCTAGCTGTGTGATCCTGGACAAGTAACTTAACTCCAATTGGCTCAGCCACAACAATAACACAACAAAATAAATAAATATAACATCAAGGTTTCAAACCTGGGATACGAGGTGAATTTTAGTACCACTGGGAAAAAAATTAAAAGAAGGAATAGGTTTATAGGAGCAAAATAAAAAACTCATTTGGGGACACAATGAGTTTGAGATTTATCCAGGTGACAGTGTTCTTACAGATAGTTGAACATATGGGTCTTTCTAGTTTTATCACTTGCTCAACAAAAAATGGTAAAATCTCAAAACTAAGAATTCAGCAACTATCTAATATAATCCATACCTAAATCAGAATTAAATTTATTCGAAAAGTGCTCAGCCAGATGCCTTTCCTTGAAGACCTCCAGTGAAGGGAAATTAGTTTCTTCCCAAGACATAGTTCTATTTGTTAGGAAGATTTTCCTTATATTAAGCCAAATTTTACTTCTTTTTAAATTCCAACTGTTGCTTCTAGTTCCATTTTTGGGGGACCAAACAGAACAATGCTACTTTTAAAAAAAACTTAAAAAAATTTTTTCAATCAGTAAAAATCTACCATCTTTTTCTTTTTCCCCAATTGGTTTTTTAAAAATCATCTTAAACTTTTATAGTCAAGCCAAACAAATTTCCAAATAGATTATGTCAAAAAAAAAAGTCCCATTATGAATTCTGATTCCTTCATTTCTCTGTGGGGAGGTGGGTGGCATATTTCATCATGAGTCATCTAGAATCATGTTTCATTATTATGCTGATTAGTGTTCCTATGTCTTTCAAAGTTGTTTGTCTTCACAATATTGTTATTACATAAATTGCTCTCCTGGTTCTGCTCACTTCACTCTGTATCAATTCATACAAGGCTTCCCAGGTTTCTATGAAATCATTCTTTTCATCATTTCTTATAGCACAATAGTTTTCCATTACATTTACAAATTATAACTTGTTCAGTCATTCCTCTCTGTTTCCAATTCTTTTCCACTGCAAAGAGCTGCTACAAATAATTTTGTATATCCCTAGAATTTGTTTTGCTCAGAACAAATCCATCCATTAATCAAATCTCTCTTGTGTTCTCTCTCCCCTCTCCTTTCTCCCTCTGCCCTTGTTTCCCTTTATAGTAAAATGTACTTATTTAGGCAACTATGTGTGTACACTTCCCTCCTTTGGCCAGGTCAATGATGTCTAAATGTTAATTCCTTCCTCCTAATTTGTACAGATTCCTATTTAGATATTACAGTCTTATGGGAGATGATTTTCCTCAACATTCCTCTCCCTTCTCCCCTCCACTTCCACCCAGTTTATTCCTCTTCCTCCTCCCTTTCCATTCTTATTTTAAGATCATCATGACAGAACTCCCAGGTTTTTCTAATTAGATTCATTCTATGATTTCTGATGACAGAGTTTAGAGAGAAAAAATGTAATCATCTCCCATAATAGAGTATAAAGTATGTCTTTGTTTAGTTCCTTATCATTGTTTGCCCATATTTAGCTTTTTATTTTACTATTGAAATTTAGTTTCAGGATTAGGGATGAAGCTAGGGCATCAGGAAGATCCTACATCTGGCTACCATAACTTCTAGTCATGTTTTAAGCTCAGCAGTTTTAGTATTCTTCAGTATCTTTACCTTTCCCTCACATAATGGCCCTTCAGACAGTATAAAAGATGTAAGTTCCCTTGGTTGGAGTCCAGCAAGACCTGGTTCAGGTCTTTATACAGGGTCAAACAACCCCTTTGACATCCAGACTGCTGCCTCTCTCATGTTGGTCAGTCCAAAGGAAAATGAAGCCCTCAGACTGGTTTTGGTACAGCAGAAAGAACTCACCATTTTCCTTCACTAGTTCATGGGGAAAGTGTCACTCTCAAGAAAGGGTTACTTCATCCCAAGGAGAATGAGAGACCCAGGGATAAGTAGGAGAAGAAGATCCATCTGGATAATTGACAGATGCCTCAATCTCTGGGTTGAGGAAAAAGTTTGGGAGAGTTTAGAAGGTAAAGCTCATAGCCCAGACGCAAGAGGCTATGATAAAGGAGGTGGCTGGTCCAGAAAGAGCAACAGAAAAGTGGTTTGGGATGGTCATTCCCCAGGGGACTGGCTGGCAGAAGAGAGCAGATCAGAGAGACTCTGGAAAGGATTTGTTCCATCCAAACACTGTTGAAGCAGGAACCAGAGCCTTAGTGGCTAGGTCTGACGGCTTCGTCCCTGAAGATCACATCCACCTATGTTGCCTCATCCTCCTTTCCTTCAACAATCATTATTCATGACTTCCACCTGTTCCTTATTGATTGTCCTTCTCTGGATACTCTGTAGGTTATCAGTGTCTTTTAGAAAATACAGCAGCCAAAATTGAACACACTGGGACAGACCACACCTGAAACTACTGACCCCTAGTCATGGACACTGTCTTCTAATGTAGCCAAAAAAAAAAAAAGAAAAAGATGGCATTGACTCTTTAGATAACCATTTTATATTATTGTTTTTAAGTTTATTAAATTCTTTGATCTTTTTCAGATAACTGCTATGTAATCATACTTCCCTTATCTTACCCTTATAAAACTGATTTTTTGAAACCAAAGTATAACTATATTAAAAAAAATTATTTTATTTTCAAATCTGAATTCTCTCTCTCCTATCTCTTTCTTATCTCCCTTCTCCCCTGCCCCCCCAATTGAGAAAGTAAATATACACACAAACACACACATTCACACATGGTTACAAACACATAGTCAGGTAAAATAAACTCCTCCTTGGCCATTTTCCAAGTTGTTATTGTTGTTTGTTGTTTGTTCTTTGTTCTCAAAGAGAACCATGACATCACAGAGGTGATGCTGTTACAGGCAAATGAACTGGATTTAAGTGAGAAAAGGTTGGGCAAAGTCACCAGCCCCACTTTCTCCTCTAGAGCCATCTGGTCCAGTGGCGAGACATATATATCAGGACAAAGGGAGATGACCCTGGATGCAGTAGAAAAACTTGGCCTTTTTAAGCTAAAATTTTAATAGGTCTGAGTTTGATTGAGACATTACCCAATCAGTGATTAAGGTTAGGTAAGAAATGAGGCAGAGAATGAACTCTTCCCCCTTGTGTCATTGTATTGGGCAGAGTTACCAAAACTATGTTTACAATATTATTATTGCATAAATTGTTCTCCTAGTGCTTACATCATTTTGCGTCACTACATAAAAGACTTCCCAGGTCTCTCTGAAACTATCCCCTGCAACAATTTTTACCAGTATAATAGTATTCCATCACATTCCTATACCATATTTATTCAGCCATTCCCAAATGATAGCTACTCCCTCATTTTCTAATACTTTGTTACCCCAAAAAGAACTGCTTTAAATATTTTGCTACATGAGTGTTCCTTTCTTTCTTTTTCTTTCTTTCTTTTCTTTCTTTCCTTCCTTTCTTTCTTTCTTTTCTTTCTTTCTTTTCTTTCTTTCTTTCCTTTCTTTCCTTTCTTTCCTTTCTTTCTTTCCTTTCTTTCTTTCTTTCTTTCTTTCTTTTCTTTCTTTCTTTCTTTCCTTTCTTTTTTTCTTTCCTTCTTTCTTTCTTTTTTTCTTTCTTCCTTTCTTTCTTCCTTCCTTTCTTCCTTCCTTTCTTCCTTTCTTCCTTCCTTCCTTTCTTCCTTTCTTCCTTTCTTCCTTTCTTCCTTTCTTTCTTTCTTTCTTTCTTTCTTTCTTTCTTTCTTTCTTTCTTTCTTTCTTTCTTTCTTTCTTTCTTTCTTTCTTTCTTTCTTTCTTTCTTTCTTTCTTTCTTTCTTTCTTTCTTTCTTCCTTCCTTCCTTCCTTCCTTCCTTTCTTCCTTCCTTCCTTCCTTCCTTCCTTCCTTCCTTCCTTCTCCTTGAGCTATAAACCTAGTAGCAGTGTTGTTAGGTCAATGAGTTTGCACAGTTTAATATATTTTTGGACAGAGTTCCAGACTGCCTTTTAGAACAGTTGGACCAATTCACATCTCAACCAACAAACAATGTGTTAGCAAACCTGTTTTTTTACAGACCCTCCAAAATTTGTCATTTTCCATTTTTGTCATCTTTCTTAATCCGATATGTATGAGGTAGTACCTCAGAGTTGCTTTAATTTTCATTCTCTTATTATTAGTGATTCAGAGTATTTTTCATAGATTTCTTCCTCTGAAAACTGACTATTCTTATCGCTTTATTATTTATCAATTGAAAAATAAGCCTGCATTTACATCTGTAAAATGTCATCATACTAGATTCTTCCTAATGTTCTAGATGTAAAGATCTTTTCAGATTCCAATTTTGTCATCTAATATATTAGCAACATCCTTCCTAGCTTTTTTGCAATTTTGATAAGCCTGCCATCTATACCTTTGTGCCATCTGTGTGATTAATAAAAATGTTAAACAGCAAAGATCCAAACACACACCCCTGGGGCATTTAATCTGAGACTTCTTTCCAAGATGCTAATGAACCATTAACAACTATTCTTTGTTGTCTGGCCATCCAACCACTTCCAAATCCACCTAACTATATACTATTGTCTCGCTCACATCTCTTTCTCTTTTCCTCCAGAAGAACATGAGAGATGTTTGTCAAATGATTCTGCAAAAATATAGATTAACTATAACTGTAGCTTTTCTGAAATAGTAACTACTATGACCTGTTCATTTTTGCTTTAATGTTAGCCCTACTCGTGTTTCTTTTTGTTGTCATTGTTTCAATTTTATTTTTTTTAATTTTCAATTTAATAAACATCACAAAAAAGAAAGAACATTTTTTTATATATGAAATAGAACCAGGAAAAAGGATTATGTTTGAAGATTTGAATCCCTCTTGTACATTTTGCTTTTTAAAAAACACATAATTCAATATGTTACTTTCACAACTGTCCTACTTGTTTATGTCTCCCTCTTATTTTTTCAGTTTACTTCTGTGTATTTTTACACTAAAATGTTTTCCAATTATCAAGCATTTTTTTTATCATTCCCACTTTCCCTTTCCACAAAAACAAAAACAAAAACAAATCCCATTGCATCAGATAAATATAATCAAATGAAAAAAAAATCTCATATATAGGCTGTCTGACTACACATACATATTAATCTCTATCAACCAGGAAAACATTGTACATAGTGACGTAGTGTACAATATTGTACAATGATCAACTGTGAATGACTTACAAAGATCCAATAAAATTCCAAAGGATTTATGATGAAAAATGCCTTTCACCTCCAAAGAAAAAACTGATGGAATATTAATGCAGATTGAAGCTTTTTATTCTTTACCTTATTATATTTCTTTTGTGTGATTTGTTTTTTGTTGGGGGGTTTTCTTTTGGTTCCTGTTTTCTTTCATAATATAACTAATATGGAAATGTTTTGCATGATTGCACATATATGACCTAAATCAAATTGCTTACCATCTCAGGGAGAGAAGAGAGAAGGGAGGAAGAGAATTTAGAACTCACTCAAATTTTTTTGATGAATGTTAAAATTATCTTTACATGAAATTATGAAAAAAATAAAATACTTTTTTAAAAACTTCTTTATCATGAGATTGGTGACCTTCATCATTTGTATTCTGGAATTATAATTGCTCACTAAGACTCAACCTTAAAGCAGTGTTTTGAACTTGAATTCAAGACTGTGCTATATAGGAACTGCACTAAACTATGAAATCCCCAGCAACAAGTCTAAATATTTCCAGTACTCTTAAAGATATCAGAGAACCATGAGTAAGGCCAGGGAAGCTACTGTTAAATGAGCATAGTAAAACAAAATATGACTATACAGTCCAATTGTCAAAAAAAAAAAAAAAAAAAAAAAAAAAAGAAGTATGGCTAATTCTGCCCTTTGAGTTCATCATTCTTTGTCAAAAGGTAGTAGACTTCTTCATTTGTCCTCTGAAACCATGGTTGATTTGCTTTAATTAGAATTTTTGAGTTTTTCAAAATTGTTTTCTTTAAATTTTATCACTGTCTAAATTGTTCTCCTGGGTTTTATTCATTTCATTCTCATCAGTTCATAAAAGTCTTTCCAGGTTTCCCGAAAATTGTTCCTTTCATGATTTCTTATGGAACAATAATATTCCATTACCTTCCACAATATTTTCAACACGGCCTTTCTTGGTTTTTGAATCTTTGCTACTACAAAAAAAAGAGTTACTATAAATATTTTTGTAATTATAGATTCTTCCTGTAGTCTTTTTTGGATATAGGCTTAGTAAGGGTATTAACAGGTCAGAGGGAACACAGAATTTAATAACATTTTAGGCATAATTCCAAATATCTTTGCAGAATGACTGGATCAGTTTATAGCTCCACAGCTAGGGTGCCTGTCATCCTGAAGCCCCTATAACAAAAATTGTCATTTTTCTTTCCATCATCTTTATCAATCAGTTATGTGTGAAGTAGAACCTGAAAGCTGCTTTAATTTGCATTTCTCTCATTCTTAGTGATTTCAAGGACAGGATCTGCTTTTGAGGAAGTCATGATATTTCTCTGTCATCACCATTTCCTTTTAATAATCCATTCTAGAATTTTATCAAGCTCACAAGTAATTTAATTTCTCCTAACCTCAACTGCTCATCTATGAAATGGAAAGAGTGCTAGACATGGGGACCTGGGTGTGAATTCTGACACCAGCTGACTATGTGACTGTGAACAAATCACTTGATCTTTCTAAGCATGTCTCCTCACTTGAAAAGCAGTGATACTAGCTAACTTATCACATTATCATGGGAAAAAAAACTTTAAAGTGCTGGAGATTCTTGTTTCATGTATCCAATAGGAGGAAAAAATGTGGACAAATTTCAATACACACCCTGGAAAGGAGTATAGCATCAATAAAAATGAAATCTCATATCTATTAAAATACACGTATACTTGTTATACATATAGATACATGAGTGGGAGAAGAAGGGAGGGATAAAGTTTGGAACTCAAAACTTTAAAAAAATTTGTTTTAATTGTTTTAACATGTAAGTAAAAAAAAAAAATTTTAAAAAATCTATGTGCCTTCCTTCTAGGACTATCCTCAATTTATCCTGTATATGTTGTTTGCACATAATTGTATGTCATCACCCCTATTAGACTGTGAGCTTGAGAGCAGAGGCTGGTTTTTCACCTTTGTATGTAATTCCAGCATTTAGAACAGTGACTAGCACATGGTAAGTGCTTATTAAATGCTATTTGACTGACATCTCTTATAGTGCCTAAGTCATTGTTGTTTGTCCTTCCTTCTTGAAGAAGATCATGACATCACATCAGGAAGGTGATGCCATGATGTGCAAATGAGTTGGATTTAAGCAAGGGAGGGCTGGGCAGAGTCACCAGCCTCACTTTCTCCCCCAGAGCCATTTAGGTCCAGTGAAATCATATAGATATAAAGACTCGAGATGGCTCTGGATGAAGTGGAAGTCCTTGGTCTTTTAAAGCTAAGGTTTTTAACAGGTCTCAGTTTGACTAAGGTCCAACCTATTCAATGGGAAAGGCTAGATAAGAATTGAGGCAAAGTTTTAGCTAGTCCAAAAACAAAACAAAACAAAACAAAACAAAAAAAAAAAAAAATGTGAAAGAGAAAGACCAGGAAGGAAGGAAGGAAGGAAGAAAGAAAGAAAAGAAAGAAGGATAAGGGACCTTGGTCTTTTTAAGTTAAGATCTTTCCCAGAACTCAGCCATTCAATGATTAAGGCTAGGTAAGAAATGAGACCCCAAAAATGGCCTCTTTTATCTAGTTAAAAAAAAAAAAAAATATGGGAGAGTTTCTGGCCAAAATAGAAACAATTGCTATTTACATTCACTCTAAGCCAATAGAACCCAAAATCAACTGAATTTTGGGTTGTAGCCCAATATTGGCCTATCTGTGAGAGCCAGTGATTTCGTTTAAGACATAGTCAAGTAGGTCTATTTGAATCCCAATGACCTTTATCCTAAATCAGTGCTATGTATAAAAAAAGTATTCAATAAATATTTAAAATCAGAGGATTTAGAGCTAAAATAATCTTAGAAGCCATTAAGTTCTGCAGATAAGGAAACTGAGGGATGACCAGTGATGAGATTTGACTGTGATTAAACAGATAAGCACAGAGTTGGGATTCCAGTCTAAACTTTTCCCCACAATTGCTTAATTGAATTAAAGAGCAGAGAGGGCTAGATGCCTTTCAGCTAAACAAATTCAGGGAAACATAAGCAATACAAAAATAAAAATCTAGACACTCCAGCTAATCCCTTCTGGGGATTGTCTTGCAAAAAGCAAAATTCCAGTCTTGTCTTTCTTGCCTAAACAATTTTTAAAAATCCCTTCCCATACTTGTTCTGAGCTTCTGCCAGAATTCCCCAAATTCTCCATCCCAGCCTCCCCACTCCCAAGCTAGATCCTGTGCTCCCTAAGCTTCTATCCCTGAAGCACATGGTCAGCTAGAGGAAAGACACAGGAAGCCACTTGTAGAATGAATCCTGTCTGTGTTGTGACAAAAATAGAGACTTCCAATTAGGAAGAAAAGATGACTTAAAAAAATCAGGAACTATGCCAACCGTAGACTGCGTTTCAAACTATCACACACTCACACACTCCACTTGAAGAAGCAACTTCAAAAATAGATGTAGCTTGTCATTAAAACGACTGAACAATGATGACCTGATGCTTGTTCCATTAGTTATTGCAGTTGGATCAGCCAACACTCTAACCCTACTCCCATATTTTTATTCTCTCCCCCTGGCCCTGCACCTATTTGCAGTTGTGTGTCCTGTGGGAAGGCTGGGGCCCTGGAAGGCTGCCAGAGCTAGCTCCTTCTCTCAGCAGACATCAGGGTTTGTGGTATGACCTCCCATAAATCCTCTAACCTCCTAAGGCCCCAGACAAGCCCAACTTGATAATTAGGTCAAAAAAGCAGGCACTTTGCTGACTACCAGCTGCTATCAGGAGGCTGGGCTTCCCTTGGGAATGGGAGCAGAGAGCAGGAGCAAGGAAGGTGGATTATAGGGCTAAGGGGATGGGGGGGGGGGGGAATGGAGAGGGTTAATTAATTGCATGAGGAACAAAGCATCCCTGACAACCTGGAATTGTTATGGAGGTTGAGTGCCAAGACACTCAGCCTTAAAATGACAGAATGTTAAAGCTAGAATTGGACCTTAGAGATCATCTAGTTTCACCCCCTCATTTAACATAATAGGCAACATGATATAGGGGGAAAAACACCGACCTTGTACCAGCAGACCTGGATTTGAGTCCTAGTCCTGGTCCTGGTTCTGGTCCTACTGGTTCTACTGTTATCTAATTAACTGTATAAACTAGTACAAATCAGTTACTCTTTCAGAGCCTCAATTTCCTCTATGTAAAAAGGAAAAATAATGCTACTCCCATCACAAACCTAGGACAGTTGACTGAGGTATTGTCCCAAGTGCTGGTAAAGGGAGCCCAGTCCCTAAAAGCAGACGTGAGACTGCTTCTAGTTATATGCAATAGAGCCCGTGGCTCCCTCCTTTGAAGCCCAGGAGTTCTTTGATTGTTTTCCCATCTGATTACTATGTGGCAAAGAAGGGATTTTTTTTTTAATAAACTTCCAACCAAAGACCCCTTTTCCTCACATTGTAAGTAGAAAGGAAAAAGTCATAGACTATTCAGACAGCCAAAAGGCCAGCTCGCCCAGTATCCAGGTGGGATTTTGCCTCAGTACACTGGCTCCTGTGATCAGGCCTCTCATTGCTCCACCCATTGTAGACAAGGCTACAAGAACAAGATTGTTCCTCAGGAAACTGCCCTAGCCCTAGGCCTCTGAGTGAGATGACCGGGATAACTAAGGTACTGAGCTTCAAGAGGTAATGAAGGCACCGGCTGGATGGGTCAGTGGATAGAGCACCGGCCCTAGAGTCAGGTGCTCCTTGCATCTGGCCTCAGACACTTAACACTAGCTGTGTGACCCTAGGTAAGTTCCTTACCCCAATTATAAAGAGAAAGAAAGGGGGAGAGAGAGACACACACAGAGACAGAGAGAGATAGAGACAAAGACAGAAACAGAGAGAGATAGAGACAAAGACAGAGACAGAGAGAAAGGGAGACATAGAGAGAGAAAGAGAGAGAGAGAAAGTACTTTATTCCTTTCAATTCAATAAACATTTTGGTGCTTATTGAATATAGATAAATGTGTGAGGGCTGGAGAAAGTTATGTTATAAAGCTATAAAGACAGGACTGAGTAGAAGTAGAGTGAGAATTAGTAAGCAAGACTTGGATTCCAACCCATTTAAAATACTAATCTTGTGACCCTGGCCCCTGGCCTCTCTTGTTTGGTCTGTAAAATGGGGATGATGACTGCATAGCATTCAGATCCCAGAGCTGTTGTAAGGATCAGATGAGATAAGATATGTAAGCATCCTACAAGCCTGAAAGCTCTATGTAAATGTCAGCTGTTACTATAGTGGCTGTTAACATTATTTTAAAACAAGGTCTCTGTCTTTATAGAAATCAAAATTTTAGGGATGTAGGGGATGGAGTGATAACATAATACATAAAGATAACTATAAGTGATATAACAATATTAGCTTTTTTATAGACAGGAAAGCTGAGCCCCACAGATTGTGGGTCAGAACTGGACTAGATTCATAGATTCATAAATTTGGAACTAGAAGAGATAGCAGAATCCACCTAATCCACCTCCTTTACAGATGAGGAAGTTGAGACTGAGAAAAATTAAGCAATTTGTGTAAGATCACATAGATTGTAAATGACAGGGTCTGAATTCAAATCCAGGTCCTTTTATTTATTATAATAATATATATTATAATTATATTACATTCATATATGTAATTATAAATATAATAATATTCTAAATCTAGCAGTCTCTCCACCATCTTTTGACTCCCACCCAGCTCAGTATTCAGCATTCTACTAAACTGTTGAGTTGGAAAGACTCGAAATCTCTATGTCTGGTGCATTTCTTAGATTAGAGTTAAGGGTTAGGGTTCATTGTTGTTCTTCATTCTCAAAGAGAACCAAAATGACATCATTATGTTAGATTGGAGTGTGTCCAACTGAGACTGATCAGACCAATATGAGCTTGGAATGCTCTGCCACAAGTCAGACAAAAATAGTCCCTATAAACATTTGGGGTGGATTCTCAAACTTTTGCATCTCATGTTTCTTCTGAGATAATTCAATTCTGCTTTGAATTGCTCAGAGAACATAGTACCTTCTCTGATGAGGGCACTCCATGCTGGGTGGTCCTGTGCCAGTGTCTCCCATGTCAGAGATCAATCAGTTCTACAGTTCTTAAGAGAGACTTTGAGAGTGTCCTTGTATTGCTTTTTTCTGACCACCTTATCAGCACTTGCTCTATATAAGTTCTCCATAAAATAATTTTTTTGGTTTTGAATGTCATTAGGCTACTTTTGTATGGCAAAGGGTTAGAATTACGTATTTACAGTTGCATACATTAAGTGCTAAAAAAGTTCTCATTGACTCATTCACTTTTTACTTTTAAGAAACCGAACCATGTGCTCTTTCTCTCTTCACATATGCACAGAGCCAGAATATGTGTATGTGTTTTATATATTTATATATATATTTTAGGACCTTGAACAAGGTCTTGCTCTGTCTCAGTTACTGTATCTGAATGAGAAGGGAATCTAGAGACAATTTAGTCTAGTTCATATATATAAAATGCATGTGTGCATATATGTGTGTATATATATATATACATCTACAATATATTTATGCATCTACACATATATATGCACATCTATTATAGATATTGACTTCCATATGTGTTGTTTTTCTGTGTGTGTATTATATATGTATATATAATATATGTATATATGTATATACATATAATACACACACATGCTCCATGTATGACAGAGACAGAAACAGAGAGACAGAGGGGGAGAAAGGGGAGAGGGAGAGGGACAGATATGTGTGTACTTATGGATGTATAGGTATAAATATAGGTTTCTTCCCATTCCCCTTCTCAAGCCCAGAGATGGAAACCTTTCTCCTACATTCAGAATTGCCAGGCCTTCTGCCATCAGTGGTCGGAGCACAGCTCTGGATTCTCTGGGAATGCTGGGGGCCTCTTTAGTTAGCTGGAAATTTTTTGCATACCACTTTTGAGTTTTCAAAGTGTTGTCATGTCTCTGATCCGATTTTGATCCTCACAACAAGCAGATCTGCTATCCCCCCTTTACATAGATAACCAAGGACAGGAATTCACCCTGGGATTCCCACCAGCCAGAGATCAGTAGCCCACAACTAGCTGTGTGACCTTGAGCAAGGCATCGTGGAGCCCTAGTTCCTCAACTATAAAATGAGTTGGATTAAATGGTCTTTAGATTCCTTTTCCAATTCTCTAATCCCATTCGGAAAAAGAAACCGAGGCACAGAAAGGCCAACTGATTTGCCCAATCTCCCGCAGTTGGTGGTAGAACAAGGACTTTAAAATCATGTTTCACTCTCAGTCCAGGGCTTTTTCCACGATAAGAATTAGGAACTATCAAGCCACAGTGGGAACAGAGAGATAGATTTGCCCTCTCCCTCTCTCCCACCACCAACCTTGTTCTGTCCCTGAAGGGTCATCCCCCTGGATGGGGAATGGTGAAAGGGGCTAAGGAGAAAGAACTTTGTCTCAAGAGCTCTCAGTTCAGACTGGAAAGAGGGTTTCTTCCCCCAGCAAGGCTTTATCCCCTCCCCAGCTCCCTCGGGCTGTGGCTATTCCTTCTTCAAGAATGACTCCCAACTTTTCCTCCAGGATTCCCGTTATTTGCCTCATCTTTTCTCCTCCCCCAGGCCCTGCCTGTAAATTTCACATTTTAAACTGGTATTGATTTCCTTGCTAATGCCCCTTGCCAGGGTTGTACAACACACATACAGACAAAGCCAAACAAAACAAAAAGGGCTGTTCAGCAGCTTCAGAAACAAATGAGCAAAAATAGGAGGTTGTTGTGGTGGTGGTAGTGGTGGTTGTTTAATTTAAAGGGGGAGAGGGATGGAGATCAATCACACCCAAACAAAATCTGCAATTTAGACTTCTCTCAGGGTATCTCCCTGTCCCTGGCACTGAGCTCTTGGAGCACAGGTGGTCCTCACAGGTGGTGAGCTTTGAATGGGTATGGAAGACCCAAGAGAGCTGTTTTCTCATAAAAAGGAGTATTTTGCCTTTTCCATCTTGTTACCTGAAATGAGAGAGAAAAGACTTCGGCTCCACCATTACTCAGAATCTATGACTTTAGGCCTCCTCTGCCCTCTCTCTCTACCCAATTACCCTTCCCCCCTCCATAGCTCCCTTTTCCCTTGGCTAATAAGTAATCCTGAGAAGGTTTGCGTACTTTGCTTATTGTGTTTGGCTCAGGAAATATATTTTCTTTACCACCCCCAACCCCAGGCAAATGCTTTTGGAGTTCCATCTGTGAGACTGTGCACATGTAGCAATTGGGTTTAATCTCATTTTCTGGGTAACTGGAGGAAGCTAAAGGCCAGCAGGCATGAACAGCACTCTCTCAGATCCCTCTAGGGGAATGAAAACCCAGGGTTAGAGGCCTAGCCATTTCTTACCTTAAATTCAGGAAAGCTCTCCTTTTTTCTTCTCTTTTTCCCTTCTCTTTTTTTCCTCTCATCTCTCTCCTCCTTCTTACTTTCCTTTTATTTTTTTATCCATTAAGCAGGACTAAAATCAGAGAAGTAATGATACCTGAATCCAGACTTATTAACAAACCCAAGACACATGTCCTCTTTCCTTCACATTTACTAACTGCACTTCCTACACCCCATAGAATATCTAGACAATTCTAACACATTCTCACTGCCGCAATTCAGTGACCATCCTTCTCTAGGGAACATGATAATAAAGATGTTCCTTCCAAGGCTAATTTCACACTGGAGGGTCAGTCTCTCCCATTAATGGCTTTAGGATTTGGGGTTCCAACTAAAGGAGCCAACAGACTTAATAAGTGCTTATTTAGGTTGTAGGTTTGATAGCGATAATTGTAGTTAGAATAAGAAACCTTAGTCTAAGGGTATATCCTTGCAACTTAGTATTGAGAAATATTATTATGGATTCTTTGTTTCATCCGTTTCCTGGCCACTCTCTTTTTTTTATTCCCTATGTTGAGATTTCCCTGTGATCATTCTACAGAAAGTACAATGGGAACAGCTTGGGACCTGATTGAATATGAGAGATCAAAGGACAGGTCAAAGATAAGACCAAAGTTATGAATGTGGGAAACAGGGAAAATCGCATTATCACAGACAGAAATGGTGAATTCAGAAGGAAGAGCAGGTTTATAGGGGAAAATAATATTGTCTGCTTTAGGTAGCTTGTGTCGCCAGTGGGTTGGTAGAGATGTTGGAGCTAAGAAGAAAGGTCAGTACTGGACAGGGGATTGTGGAGGCACTTAAAAGTGGTGTTTGAAGTCAAGGGAGCAAATGAGATTGCCAAAGAAGATTGTCTGTAACGAAATTAGAAAAGAGCAAAGGATGGAACAGTCGCTGAAGACATTGAGAAAAGGTGGAGGAACGAGCCAAGGAGGGAGGTAGAAATAGGATCGGAAGGCAGGAGAGAATATGCCAGAAAGGGAGGGCAGTCAGAATATCCCAAGAGAAGTCATGGAGGATGAGGGCAAGCAGAACAAGGGGAAACTAGCTGGAACAGTGGGTCTGGAGTCGGGACGTCTGAGCTGAAGGCTAGCCTTGGATACTAGCTGTGTTATCCTAGGTGAGTACCTTACCCTCCTCAACTGTAAAATGGGAATATCTAACGCCCATAGTTATTGTGAAGGTTTTAAGGCACTTAACACAATACCTGGAAAATTGTAAGGAATATATAAATATTAACTCTTACTTGGAAAAAAGCCATTGAATTTAGGGATTAGGAGAGCACTCTGAATTCAGAGTAGGTTCAACAGTGTGGTTGGGACAGAAGTTAGATTGTGAGAGATCAAGGAAAGGGTATGTTCAGAGGCATTAAGAATAGACAACTTTTCCATAAAATTTAGCAATGAATGGAGGGAGATAAGTGGGGCTGTCGTTGAAAACTAAAGGAAGCCCCCCCCCTTTTTTCTAGAATTGGGGAAAACCAAGATTCTTTATAGACAAATAGGAAGCAAGAAGTACAGAGAGAAGAGACAAAATCTATGGCAAAAAAAATTTTATAAATTAATTTTTTGAAAAAGAAAAGAAAAACTATGACAAAAAAAAAAGACTATTATAGAACCAAGGGCCTATTAAGACTATTAAGAACCAATGTTAGGAAGAATTAGGATCTAAAGTACAGGTTGAGAGATTAGCATTAGCAAGGAGTCAGAATTCTTCCTCCTCTGTGGACCTCAGAGAAGGAGCTGAGATTGGGGTTGATGTTGTGAAGTCATAAAAAGCATCATTGAGGGAGCTCTTACTGACTAAATGAAGGAGAAGATTACATCATCTGCTGTGTGAGCAACTAGGGTGGGGGGAGGAAGCGGGAGATGGAGTCCTGGGGCATGAGATAAGGAGTTGATAAGTATGGAGTAGAAGGACTATCGAGAGGTTGAAAGGGCCCAGACAAGGTCATGTTACATAAACGTCTTGTTGGTGAAGTCAACTTAATTTCATGATTTTCTAGAATGAGGTACACGACAAGGTCAGGACCAGAAATCTAGAAATTAGATGGCCAAGCGGGTCTCATTTCCAACTACTTTGACATCTCTATCTAGAACTAATGCTACTGAAATCCCTATCTTATCCTCCAAACCTGCTCCTTCTTCTGAATTTCCTATTACTGTCTGGGGTATGACCATTCACCCTGTCTGCCACATAAAAAACCCTGGCTTATTTTTCACTCATTTGTTTATATCTTATATTCAATCTGGCTGCTCCAAGTTGTTCACATTGTACTTTACACAGCATGCTCACAGGGAAAACCCAAGTGAAGGAACTGAAAAAAAAAAGAGGAGGGGAAAGACAGAGGAGAGACAGAGAGACAGAGAAAGAGAGAGAGAGAGAAAGTTGAAATAAAATGGTTAAATGATTGAATTTTTTTTTTAATTGAAAATAGTGTTTCTTAATGATGCTAAGGTGGTAATGAAATATTAAAAGGGCAATCTATGAGGATCAAGGCTAGGAATAAAGCAGATGAAGCCAGAGTTGGGGAGACTGATTAGGACAATGGGAAAAATCCAAGCACCTGGAAGTCAAAATAAGAACAAAGAGGTTTAGAGTGGCAAATGAATAGGAGAGATAGAAGAATAAAAGGTTATAATTGGAAAGTTTCAATTTCAAGATTCAGATGGATGGAATACATAGATTGTATGGATTTCAAAAAGCAAAAGATTATTGAGAGAAAGA
Source organism: Sminthopsis crassicaudata (assembly GCF_048593235.1). NCBI lineage: Eukaryota > Metazoa > Chordata > Mammalia > Dasyuromorphia > Dasyuridae > Sminthopsis > Sminthopsis crassicaudata. Next base: position 519,751,907 of record NC_133619.1, read on the forward strand.
GGGAAATTTTTGATCTAGAAGTGTCAGTGAATAGCAGCTAGGAATAGAGGCCAGTCCCTCCTCATAGTCCTGTGAATCTATAGAAGAGAAGAATTGCTTTCCAATGCCTTATGGGTTTCAAGGAAAGTGATGACCTCAAGGGAAAAGCTGGGTTACAGTTAATTCAATTCAATTCACCAAATATTTATGAAACAAAGGCTGTTTAAACATTATTTAATCAGTTAAAGTACAGAGACAGAAGGAACATTGGTTGTAAAGTTTAAGGATACAGGGAGTTTGTTGAGAATAGAGCAGGGGTATCAAAGGGCAGAACAGAATTGTCTAAGAGCTGAATGAACCAGATTGAAGTGGGCTTAGGGAGCCGTCAAGATGAACAGAATAGTGATGAGGATTTGATAGGAGATAGCAAGGACATGATACTTGCATGTAAGGCAGGTGCATCAGAGACTGATTAACCATCCTGAAAGATGGAAAGTAGAAAATAGTGAAATGCTGGTAACTTAGAAAAGGGGACCATTAAGGCAATAGACCCTAAATAATAGAGGATCTTGAGGAGATGATCCACCCTAAAGTTCAAAAGTTTTCAGATAAAAGAAATATTGAAGAGGAAGAACAACAGAACCTGACAATTATTTAGATGTGGGAAAAAAAGGAAGAACCAAAGATGTTAGTGTGATTTTAAACAAGGAAACCAGGGTTATGGTGAATGGTGGCAGACATGGTAGAAATAAGTTGTATGTATGAACAAATTTGAGAAATTTTGAACTGGAGGTGTCCAGGACAGCCAGATTCTCATTTGTCAAGGTTTGACTTAGTCAAAATCCTGCCCCAAAGAAGGACATCAGTGGAACAAGGTCACCTCTAATGAGCTCCTCTGGGAGAGCACAAGAAGAAATTTTGATGATATTAAAAATATCAAAAATTTATTTAAAAGGAAAAAGAATATATTTCATACCTTACATGAATCCTTCCCATTTCTCCCCTTCCATTGATGATTCTTTTCCTAAAACTTCACAGAGCCTTTTCCCTTAAATCATTTCGAGTAAGTTCTAGGATAAATCAATCAACAAACATTTATAAATCTCTATTATATTCCAGACACCATCCTGGGTAGGAGGGATACAAAGACAAAAAATTAACAATCTTTGCCCTCAAGGAACTTACATTCTATCAGAATAGGTGAAATAGCACATGCATATACACAGACATGCATACACATATGTATATACTATACATATCTATGTAATCAAATGTAAAACCTACTCAAAGAAAACATGAGGTACTTTGGAAAAGGCCCTAGAAGCTGGGCAGATCAGGAAAAGCCTCATATAGGAGGTAGCATTTAAAAGCTTTGAAGCTTGGGACTTTGAAGAGCTTTGAAGAAAACTAAGAGTCTATGAGATGGAGGGGAAACGAATATGTATTCCAGGCATGGGACCACAGGGAATGGAAATGGAGGGGCCTATGTAGGGAACAGCAAAAAAGGGAATCCAGCATTCTTCAACAATGTAGTTCTATAACTGCCATTTAAGAGGGAATCCAAGTCCAGCTGACACTGATCCTGATTCCAGGTACAGACACCTCCTCAGCAGCCGCAGCCAGACTTCATTTGCTTATGCAGAAGGTATCCAACAGGTAGTCCCCAGGTCAGGCTTTATGGGATTTCAGCTAAGTGAGCAATCTCCACTTTGGGACCGTAACATCTTAAACCAGTGCTGCAGCTGTAGCACGGTGTGCCCAGAGTCAAGAAGACTCATCTTCCTAAGTTCGCATCCAGCCTCAGACACTTACTAGCGAGGTAATCGGGAACAAGTCAAATTTAATTTTGTTTTCTCATTCCAGAGGGAAATGGCAAACCATTTCAATATCTTTGCCAAGAAAACCCTGAATGGGATCACTAAGAATCAGATAAGACTGAAACAGCAACAATATTTAGCCAGGTGGAAGTTGGGACAAGGGGTCAACTATACCTAGCTAGTTACCTAAATCTACAGAAGTGGCTAAGGCCCATGAGGCAAATAGGCTTATATGAGTAAATGATATTTTGGGAGTGTCAGTGTTTGTTATATTGGGCCAGTATTATGATGTAATATATTAATATAGCATATTATTGTTATGTAATTTTAAATTCTAAGATAGATATTTAGATATATATTTAGACACATATTTATATGTAAATAAGTATAATATATGTTATATAGTATATAAAGTTGAATAAATTAGACTGGTTTAGTTATAGAATCATTGATTAATTATTTATAGGACCATTGATTAATCAATTAAAGGAATATTAGAAGCCCTCTAAGCCATCCATTTCATTTTTAAAATGAAGAAACAGTCTCAGAGACTTATCCAAGGTGACACAAAAGTTTGTGACTAAAGTAGGATATGAACCAAGGTTTTCTGAGTCCAAATTCATCTCTCTTTCTACTTTACCTCTCAAGGATCATAAATAATAGAGGTCAAAGGGACCCCAGAAATGACTTAGTTCAACTTCTTTCAGAAGCATGAATTCTATCTACAACATCTTAAAATAGTCAAGTAACTCAAGATTGAGAAACCAATTATTCAAAGAAATCCAGGCAAGAAGGAGGAGACCATTTTAAGAGAAAGTTAGGGTTCAATTAATTATTTTAGCAAAAGATGAGGACCAGAACACAAATATTTTTCAGGTAGTCATAGAAAGGAAACTTTCCCCCAATCTAGAATAGAAATAGACTGAAACTCAAGAAAGATAGATAACCTTCTCAGGTTGTCAGTGGAAGGAACGCAGCTTGAACTGAAAGAGGGAGAATAAAGACCAAAACAATTGAGTGGATACCCAGCAGTTGGGGAATGCCTTGAATAACTTATGAATATAATGGAATATTTTTTAAGAATTTATTTAAGAAATATATATTTCTATAAGAAATGATCAGCAGGCTGATTTCAGAAAAGCCTGGAAAGACTTACATGAACCGATGCTGAATGAAGTGAGCAGAACCAAGAGAACATTGTAAGACAGTAAAATAATAACAGGAAAATCATGTGATGATCAACTGTGATGGACTTGGCTCTTTTCAACAGTGCATTGATTCAAAGCATCCCAATAGATTTAGAATAGAAAATGCTATCTGCATTCAGAGAAAGAACTATGGAAACTGGATGTGGTTTGAAGCATAGTACTTTCACCTTTTTTTGTTTGTTTGCTTGCTTTTCCTTTCTCATGGTTTTTCCCCTTAGGGTCTGATTTTTTTTTTTTGCACAACATGACAAATATGGAAATATCTTTAAAAGGATTGTACCTATATCAAATTGCTTGCTGTCTTAGGGAGAGGAAAGGTAAGAGAGGGAAGGAGAAAAATTTGGAACACAAAGTCTTAAAAAATGAATGTTAGATACTATGTATATTTGGAAAAATAAAATATTATTTAAAAAGAAACAATAAAACAAAGAATCAAACTCTGGGCCTGAACAAAGGAATCCAGAATCAAGAAAACCTAGTAATGGCTTTCTCAACAGACCATTTAATCAATTTATGTGCTCAAAAATACATTATTTTTATTTTTATTTATTTATATATTATTAATTACATATATAGAACTTTTAGCTTCATGTATCTTATCTACAATATCCTAAGGACTTTTCTATCCAACTTGTGCCTGAAACCTCTGATATCAATTGTCTCTCCCTATTCAAATGTGAGTTTCTTGGGAAAAAAAAAAAAAAAAAAAGAGTTGATTGTCATTGGTTTCAGTCTCATTTGATTCTTCAAGACCCTATTTGGGGTTTTCTTGGCAAAACTACTGGAGTGGTTTTCCATTTCCTTCTCTGGCTCATTTTATAGTTGAGGAATTGAGGCAAATTGTGTTAAATAATTTGCCTTATATCCCACAGCTAGTGTCTGAGACTGGATTTGAACTCAGGCCTTCTTGACTCCAAGCCCAGCTCGGCCCTCTACCCACTGTGTCATCTAGTTGCCCCCTTATTTGGTAAGTATTTAATAAATGCTCTTCCACTCCATATCTTTTGGTGTGTATAATAGTCTTCTTCTCTCAGGAAGACAAATCTGAGACTTGTTTGCTCAGCCATGATGATTAACAGTGAGAAAGAATGTGGGAATATTGATAGAGGGATGCAGTTCAGGAAGGTTGGGATCTGGGTCCTGGGGGATGGGGGGAAAGGAGAAAGAAAGAAAATCCATTCTACCTGACCTAGAAGGTGTGGGAAGCCCCACTACAAAGCAGAGTGATTTCAGGGAGGTGTTTGTGAGGACATGGAAAGCAATCCTCCAAGATGATTTTTTTTGGGGGGGTGTACTAAAAACTTTTGTACCCTAGGGCAAAGTAAGATTGTAGTTCCCCTCAGAAATGGGCTTTCCCTTTTGTAGTGGCAAGGAACTAGAAACTAAGTGGATGACCATCAGTTGGAGAATGGCTGAACAAGTTATGGTATATGAACGTAATAGAATATTATTGTTCTGTAAGAAAAAATCAGGAGGATGATTTCAGAGAGGTCTGGAGAGACTTACATGAACTGATGCTGAGTGAAGTGAGCAGAACCAGGAGATCATTGTACACGGCAACAACATGATTATACGATGATCAGTTCTGATGGAGGTGACTCTCTTCAACAATGAGATGATTCAGGCCAGTTCCAATGGACTTGTGATGGAGAGAGCCATCTACACCCAGAAAGAGGCCTATGTAAACTGAGTGTGGACCACAACAAAGTATTTTCACTTTTTTGTTGTTGTTTGCTTGCATTTTGTTTTCTTTCTCATTCATTTCTCATTTCTTTTTGATCTAATTTTTCTTGTGCAGCATGATAACTGTAGAAATATGTATAGAATAATTGCACATGTTTAACATATTGGATTACTTGCCATTTAGGGGAAGGAGTGGGGGGAAGAGAGAGAGAAAAAAATTTTAGAACACAAGATTTTGCAAGGGTGAATTGTTGAAAACTATGCATATGTTTTGAAAATAAAAAGATATATATGTATGTACGTAGGTATATATATGTATATATATATATACATATATATATATATATATATATAAAGAGAGAGAGAGAGAGAGAGAGAGAGAGAGAGAGAGAGAGAGAGAGAGAGAGAGAGAGAGAGAGAGAGAAGAAAGAAATGACCATCAGGATGATTTCAGAGAGGCCTGGAGAGACTTACATGAACTGATGATGAATGAAATGAGTAGAACCAAGAGAACATTGTACACAGCAACAAGATTACATGATGGTCAATTCTGATAGACATGGATCTTATTAACATGAGGTGATTCATGTCATTTCCCAATGGACTTGTGATGGAGAGAGCCATCTGTGTCTAGAGAGAGGACTATGGGGACCGAGTATGGATCACAACACAATATTTTCACTTTTTGTTACTGTTTGCCTGTATTTTGGTTTTTTCTCTCTTTTTCCCTTTTTTGATCTGATTTTTTTTTGTGCAGTACAATAATTGTGGGGATATGTATAGAAGAATTGCACATGTTTAACCTATATTGGATTACTTTCCATCTAGAAGAGTGGGGAAAAGAGAGAAAAAATTTGGAACACAAAGTTTTACAAGGGTGGATATTGAAAACTATCTATGCATATGTTTTGAATGTAAAAAGATTTTTTAAAAGATGGGCTTGTGCATCCAGAAACTGTAGCCTGTGTCTCCATGGCAGAACTAATGACATAAATCACACACTCCATCCTCCCCTGCAGGTGAAGGTGAAAAGTGGGGGGGTTGGGTCACCAGGAGAGAGACACCGTAATGACAAGACCCTGGGAATGGTGACCAGGGATGGGATCAGAAGACCATCGTGAGGAAGAAGAGAGTTAGCAGCCAAGAGACCCCAAGGTAACCTCACAAAAAGGGAGTCTCCCATACCCACTTGTATTCAAGACACGCCCAGTAGCCGACAGACGCCTGGACACTTGAATGTTGTGTGGACACTTGGAATATGAGGAAAGTAAAGAGAAAGAGACCCAGTGTCCATATTCTTCATTAAAATCAGCCACTTGCCTCTTTTTGTAGCTTCCTTCTTCATTTTGCATGATGAAATTTAATAACCTTTTAGATTCCTAATGTTTGCTGGAATCTTGGGTAGTAATGTTCTCCAGTCGACTTTTTCCCCCTTTGCTTTTTGTTCACTGTCTGTCCCAGCTCAGCTTGACGGCTTATCCAGAATGGGTCAGTGCCCAGAGGCGAAATTTGTAAACAAATAACTTTCACCCAACATGACAGCAGTATAGTACATTTCAAAAGGCCCAGGCATCAAAGGGACAATGGGGGCTCTCTCCTCATCTCACTCATGGCAGAGTGCATCTCCAATCTTGGCGGCTGGAATGTGGAGATCCTGACAGAGGGAGGCAGCTCAGGAGGGTTGGGCCTGGATCCTGGGGGTGGGGGAAACGGGGGAAATCTACCTGATCTGAAGGGTGTGGGAATGTCCCACTGGGTAGCACAGTGATTTCAGGGAGGTGTTTGTGAGGACGTGTGAAAGCATTCCTCCGTGTGTGTGTGTGTGTGTGTGTGTGTGTGTGTGTGTGTGTGTGTGTGTGTGTGTGTAGTATTTTCTTTCTCCTTTTCTTCCTTGTTCTTTTACTCCCCATGAATCTTTTCTCCTGGGCTCAGGGAGTCAGAGAAAGCCAGAGAAATGTTATTTTCTTCTGTATTGTAGCAACTCCTGTTCCGATTAACCCCGCTGTTTTTAATCTGAAGCATTTGCAATTCCTGCAGCATTTGGGTCCTCGGAATGCCAACCTCAGATTACATCTCCATGGTCTGCTGGGTGTGTGTCAGGGCCGGAAAGGGGGCAGGGAGCAGCTGGAGGGGGAGAGAAGGAGGAGGCAGCCACACACAAAGGACTTTTATGCCCTAGACTCTGTGTTAAACCAGGTACAATGTGAAATCAAAGATGAGATGTAAGGGGGAGGCTGTCCTGTGCCCCAGTGTGAAGAAAACATCCTGCTCTGAAGTTATTCTGACTCTGAGTACAATGTAATTTCTTCTTGGGCAGTATTCTGATAGCCTGACCAGCAGGAGAGGCTGAGAGCCGCGCAAAACTGATAGTCAGAAGGCAAAATGAGGCTGAGATCACTGCTCCAGGTCCTGAGCTTAGATTTCCCAACTCTTATTTGGAGCATAGAAGGCCCTGGCACCCACCACCTCACTCAGACCCAGCTTCCATCCAAAGTCTGTGATGTCCTGATGGACTTTAAACTTCCTTCCTTCCCTCCCTCCCTCCCTCCCTCCCTCCCTCCCTCCCTCCCTTCCTTCTTTCTTTCTTTCTTTCTTTCTTTCTTTCTTTCTTTCTTTCTTTCTTTCTTTCTTTCTTTCTTTCTTTCTTTCTTTCTTTCTTTCTTTCTTTCTTTCTTTCTTTCTTTCTTTCTTTCTTTCTTTCTTTCTTTCTTTCTTTCTTTCTTTCTTTCTTTCTTTCTTTCTTTCTTTCCCCCCCCTTCCTCTGTCCCTCTCTTCTTTGTCCCATGTCTATTTCTGTCTCACTATTTCTGTCTTTCTCTCTGTGAGATATTAAAAGGAACTAATAAACTAAAAGTTTCTTCCCTTACTCCCAGAGTTGCCCCAAAGTGGAAAATTTGGGCTACAGCATATTCCCCCTCACCAGATCAAGCAAAGAATATATGACCCCTTTTTAAAGATGTTATCAGTGGATTTCCTATTCAGGTACAGGTTGCACTAGATGATCTCCGAGGCCTATTCCAACGATTCAGTTGGATAACTCTGGGTTCCCGAGTATCTGAAAGTTCAAGAGGACATCTAGATAATCCTGCTTCCTCTGAGTAAGTTTCTAGTCAAACCACCCAAGATATAAAATCGTTTGCTTCATTTAAAAGAAAAAAAAAATCTTCAAAGAAGGAATCACTATAATATCCTCCAGCATCACATTACAGCATCAAACAACTTTGGCAAGTGGGGTTTTCTTCCAGGGGTTTAACCTCAATCCCCTATGTTGTAATTTGAGCCTCTTTCTCCTTGTTCTGTGCTCAGAGAGAATCTTCACCTGTTAAACCAGGAGCTGTTCGTGTCTCATGCCAAAATCCTTTGCCCAAGAAACGACCTGCTGCTTTTGGCAGAGCCCAGAAATCTGAAGAGCTCAAAAAACAGCCTAACCCAGAGGAGGCCAAGGGGGGTTGACCATTCTGAGGTCATTCAGGCTGAGTAATTCAGTCAAGAATGAGGTGGCAGGGTCAGGTAATTCCTGTAAAAGGAAGGTGCTTGCTTCGATTATCTAGGTCATTGAGTCCCCAGAGTCCTGGCCAGAAAAGTCTTCATTCTCTTGTTAAACCACAAAGAAAAAAAAAAAAAGCAACTTGGTAGGTATTTCAGTTTCCTAGGCAGAAATAAGGGAGAGGCTTGGCTTGCTCCCCCCAGAAGCCAGGAGCTTAGAAAAAGGTAATCAGTTCTGGGCTAGCTCCCTACTTTTTTAAAAAAATTATTTTTATTTATTTGTCTATTAATTGATGGATTTTTTAGCAAGGAAGAGGACATGTAGCAATATAGTACTGGCACATAAAAATAAGTGAGTCCCTGACTCCTCTACCTCCTGACCTCCAGCCATCTCTGCCTTTGATAAAAAACAGTTTCATTATGGAGTAAGACAATGTGGTCCAGAGCTTCAGGAAAACTACCAAATGGGTGTGAGAAACCCACCATTTTTCTTAATTAACCATGGCACCTTGCCTATCATTGAAATAAATAGCAGGCGTGCCCTAAAGTCACCACAAGAGAACTGCCATTCATCGCTGTTCTGAGAAGAAAATGACCACATGATGAGTGACAGAAGAGGAATAATTAAGAAAAATGGTGGTGGGCAGACTCAGCAACACCAACAGGATAGGTGCTGCCCCACTTGGTGTCCTTTGACAGGCAGCATCCTGCTTGAGGAAAGAGCCCATCCCAGGAGTTATTGGCTTGCCACAGCATCAAGGACCCATCTCATATGTAGGTAGAGCAGGTGGCCATGTGACACGATGTGGGGGCTGCTTCCCCAAGCCATCTCTCACTCCACTGTCAATGGGGCCTGAAATCCTACAACTGGAGCTCAATTCTGAGTTACCTTAGGGTTTCCAAGTCTCATGGACTCTCTTTTAAAATGCAAATGCCCCTGGGGAGGAGGAGTTTTGACCCATGTCAGTTCACAGTTTAGAAAGGAAACTTAATAATGAAATGTGCACAAGGCTTAGAAGCAGGAGTTGAGTATATTCTATGTCATTACCTTGCTATGTAACCGTGAGCAAGTGAATTCATCTCTCTAGATCTCAGTTTACTCATCAATAAAATGAGTAGAGTGGACTAAAGTAAAAATTAAGAGGAAAAGAAATTAATGAGAAAGTTAACAAAAAGAAGAAATTATATTTGGGATAGGCAATTAAAACGAAATAATGGATTAAATAAAAGGGAAAGAGGTTAGGAAAACACCTATTTCATAGTTTTGTCCACAGGGTTTACCCTACAAAGGGGAGAGGGGATGGAGTGGGAAGGGGGAGGGGGGTTAATCAGAAAAAGTCTCCAAACTAATTCCTTGAAAACTACGAGTAAGATCTGAGATGTGTGCTCTCAATTGTTTAATGTCTATAGAAAATATCTAAATATCAAGAAAACAGCCATTCCCCAGCTTCTTCAAAGAAAGGTTTTCCCTTTTCCAAACAGAGGGAGATAGTGGTCATAATGGTCATTGGTGTTGGGGATGGAAGCTTTGTAAAAATAATGGAAAAATCAGAGTGACTGAGTGACCTATCATTAAACTATGGTAAACTCTCATTTGCTCATGTGGATTATCTACAGGAGGTTTTAAATCCAAGCTTAGTTTTACTCTACCACCCCATTCCCCAACCCCCCATCCCTACCCTGCTATCTTCTTGGGTATTGTACATCTCCAATGAGTGAGTTATATACTTAAGGAATAAACACTAATCTTACTATCAGCTTAAAGCAAAATATAATTAGTTCAGGCTTTCATTACATTTCCCTCCTAAGAGTTACACTTAGCCACTGCTCTTCATCATCCAGTCTCTTCCCCTTCCAAAACACACTATATATCTTTTATCACATCACTTCCCCTGCTCAAATATCTTCAATGGAACCATGTTGCCTACCAAAGATCAAAATCCTTAACCAGATAGTCAAGATCCCACCACAATCTAGTATCATTGTACTTTCCTGGCATTAACTCTCATTCAAGCATTTCTCATGCTTTATTTCCTCTGTGCTTTGGTTCACATTATCCTTCATGTCTATGTCCTCCCTCCTATCTCTGTTTAATACATTTTTACAAAAAGAAATGTATACTATTCCATCAAGACCCAGCTAAAATGCTGCTGCTTTTGTGAAACATTCCCTGATTCTTCAATTGGGAATGGTTTCTATTTTGTATCATTTCATAGAATTAAACATTCTTCTAATGCACTTATCAAATTCTAATTTGTATTATAGTTATTATTATATATGCCTCATTTTCCCTTTACTAAATTATAAGATCCTTTAGGGAAAGGCTTTGGCTCCCAGAGTTAACACTCATGTCTACCTTCCCTTCATTCTCTGAGACCAGGCTACCACAAGCTATATTACCTGAGCAGTGGTAAGAGATGGGACAGAGATGAAGTCTCTAATGAACTGGGAAAGCTGTTGAACTAGGACTTCTCTGCTGAAAAGAAAGCAACTGTGTGGACCTTGTTGGATCATTGACTCATTCAAAGGCTTAGAGGTCATTAATTAGGAATGGGTGAGAAATAATCAAGTCCAACAGTTGTCCAGGAAGGATGGATTCTCTTTGCCTTCAATAACCCTTTTCCCTAAACTCCAGCTGCCTATTCAAACTTCTCCTTGCAAAGGCCCTGCTCCTCCATGACATTTTTCCTGATCCTTCGCCAAAAAAACAGAATACTCTCCCTCCTCTGAATTAATTTAATACAGTTCAACAAACATTAAACTCATGCTTTGCACAAGTACTGTACTAAGATTTAGGGGAATGTAGAGATAAATAGGACAATATTTCTGAGAAGTTTATAGTTTAGGACAGAGAATTAGAATATGATAAATGCCTAGAAGTAAAAAGTGCCTCTATCCATTATAATAATAATAATAGTATCTAGCATTTATATAGTGCTTTAAGGTTTACAAAAAGCTTACAAATAAGATTTCATTTGATCCCAAAACATTTTTGGAGGTAGGTACGTTTTATAGATGAAGAGACTAGACAGGCACTGAAACTTCCTAATGCAAAGCCTTCCTCACATCATATTTATGCTTTTAAAAAAAAATCTCCCAATGTCTATTTATTGCTTATAGGATAAAGCATGAACTTAACCTGGTATTCAAGGCCTTCCACAATTGGATTTCAATGTGCCTTTCCAAATTTCAAATGATCAGTTTTTGTATGGAATAGTAAAAGGGTTCTAAAGTTTTCTTCTGTCATAGACCTCTTCTCAGCATAATGTTTGTAAATATATAAAACAAAATACATAAGATTAAAAGACAAATCAAATATAAGTAAAAGATATTTTTTAAAAAGAAGTTCACAGACCGGGTGAAGAATCACTAGTATAGTAAAAAGAAAGCTGGCCTTAAAATCAGAAACATGTTCTAGTGTTGTGGCCAAAAGCAAGTCTCCCAATTTCACTTTCCTCATATGTAATATGGGAACAATATTATCTGTCCTCATATAGTTATATTGAGATTCAGTGAGTTAGTATATATAAAGCACTTTATAAATTTTAAAACATTTATAAATCTCAGTTATTGTATTTAATTCTTACCCTAGCCCTTTGTTCTCTTTAGGCTTTCCTCTTTCTTTCCTATTTTCCTTCCTTTTTTTTCTTTATTTTATTCTCACATTCTATTTTCCTTCTTCTTTTTATATCTCTCTCCTTTACATCTCCCCTTCCTGCCTTTCTCTCTTCCATCCATCCATCCATCCATCTATTCTCCCTTCCTTCCTTCCTTCCTTGCTTCCTTCCTTCCTTGCTTCCTTCCTTCCTTCCTTCCTTCCTTCCTTCCTTCCTTCCTTCCTTCCTTCCTTCCTTCCTTCCTTCCTTCCTTCCTTCCTTTTCTCCAGCTACCACTGAAGATCATTGTACTCTTAAGATGGCCAACTGAACCTTGTTGGGCTAAGAAGCCAAAAGAGCATTTGTAATCAATGTGGGTATACAGAAAGAACCCAGTGTACTTATATCTGTCTTTACTAGTCACAGTGGTTCATTTGTGTGCATTTGCATTGTGAACCTAGTGGGACAATCCTCTTGTTGTATATCATTTGCTTTCTCTTTTCTTGTGCACTCAGTGAACTTGCCTCAAATATCTGTGGGGTGAAGGGTGCAAGGCTTCTGAGAGCGCTTTTTGTAAAATTAATAACACTGAAGCATTGTTCGAAGAGAAGTTTGGAAAAAGAAAGAAATTAGAAAAGGAAAGGGAAGGGGAGGGGAGGGAAGGGAAGAGGAGGGGGAGAGGGAAAGGAAAGAAAGGGAAGGGAAGGGGAAGAGAGGAGAGGGGAAGGGAAGGAAGAGGAAGGGAGCAAAGAGGAGGGAAAGGAAGATAGGAAAGGAAAAAGAAGGGAAGGGGAGGGGAGGGAAGGGAAGGAGAAGGAAAAGAAGGGAAAAGAAAGAAAGGGAAAGGAAGGAGAGGGGAGAAGAGGAAAGGGGAGGGAAAGAAAGGGAATGTAAGGGGAGGGGAGGGAAGAAGAGGGAAAGAAAAATTTTTAAAAGGGAATAAATAAATATACCAATTAATAGGAGTTGAAATAGACCACTAACAACAATGGAAATCAACAAAGGTCTCCTATAGGAGGGGACACTTGAGATGAACCTAATCGAAAAGGAGCTAAGAATCAAGGGAACAAGAAACTCAGGAATCAGTAGAATATTATACAAGGCTAAGTCCAGAAAGAGTTACCACTGAGAAGATGGTCTCCAGATGATCCTTTTTTTTTTTTCAGCCAAAGTAATCCCCACAACACAGTTATATGTACCTACACAAGCATATTTCAGATTGACTTGGCTAGTCCCTGCTTATGCATGGCTAGATTTGGTTTGCTTTGCTTAACTCCATTTCTTGGCTATAAAGGAGAGTTCTATGGGGATGATGGAAGAAATCATTGAGAAGAGATTAGGAACATAAAAAAAGACTATCGGTGCACCATTTACTTTTTTTTTAAGGAAAATACCTATCACAGACAAAATTACACATTCTTTAAATATTGTTGTATGTTGTAATTTATAGAAAAAAATTTTTTAAATAATAGCTAGTATACATAGTGCTTAAGATTTTCATAGTGCTTTACAAATATTATCTCTCATTTTGTCCTCACAACAACCCTGAGATATATGTGTTATTATAATCATCACCATTCCTCAGATGAGATAGCCAAGGCAAAAAAGATTTTCCTAAAGTTACAGCTAGTTAGCATCTGAATCTTGACTTGAATTCAGGTCATCCTGACTTTAGGTCCAGCTTTCTATCCGTTGTACCATCTAGCTGCCTCTGCCGTACAGACATATCTTGTTTCATTGCACTTTATTTTGCTTCACAGATGCATCAAATACACTGTATTTGATGAGTTGAAGGTTTGTGGCAACTATATGGATCAAATCATGTTTCTCTGTCCCATTCTGATAATTCCTGAAATATTTTCAATTTTTTCATTATTATTATATCTTTATATAATAATATTTTATATTATTTATATGTTATATTTTTAATATTTTCATATAATATATTTTATATAATAATTTTGATGATATTATTATATCATTATTATATATATGGTAATCAGTGATCAGTGATCTTTGATGTTACCGTTATAATTGTTTAGGAGCTCCATGAGTAGCACTCATATAAAACAATTAATTTAATCAATAAATATTGTGTGTGCTCTGACTGCTCTGCTGACCAGCCATTTCCCCATTTCTTCCTCTCCTTGGGCCTCCTTGTTCCCTGAGACACAACAATATTGAAATTAGGCCATTTAATAGCTCTACAATGGTCTCTTAGTGTTCAAGTGAAAAGAAGAGCCAACTGATTTAGCAAACTTCATTGTTGTTTTATTTTAAGAAATTGCCACACAGTCCTTTTTGTAGTGGCCAGAAACTGGAGACTGAGTGGATGCCCATCAATTGGAGGATGGCTGAATAAGTTAGGGTATATGAATGTTGTGGAATGTTATTGTTCTGTAACAAGAGGATGACTTCAGAAAAGGCTGGAGAGACTTATAGAAATTGATGCTAAGTGAAGAGAGCAGAACCAAGAGAGCAATAGCGAGACTATATGATGATGATCAATTCTTATGGACATGGCTCGTTCCACCAATGAGATGATTCAGGCCACTTCCAATTGTTCAGTGATGAAGAGAGCCATCTACACCCAGAGAGAGGACTGTGGAACTGAGTGTGGACCACAACATAGCATTCTCACTCTTTCTTTTGTTGCTTGCTTGCATTTTGTTTTTCTTTCTCAGTTTTTTTTTCCTTCTTGATCTGATTTTTCTTGTGCAGCAAGATAACTATATAAACATGTATACATATATTGGATTTAATATATATATATTAACATATTTAACATGTATTGGATTACCTTCCATCTAGGGAAGGGTTGGGGGGAAGGAGGGGAAAAGTTGGAACACAGGTTTTGCAAGGGTCAGTGTTGAAAAATTACCCATGTGTATGTTTTGTAAATAAAAAGCTTTAATAAAAAAGTAAATCAATCAATCAATAAAAAGAAATTGCCACAGCCACCCACCCTCATCAGTTAGCAGCCATCAGTGTCAAGACAAGACCCTCCACAGCAGGAAGATTACAACTCATTGAAGGCTCAGATAATGGTAAACATATTTTTTAGCAATAAAGTATTTTAAAATTAAGTCATATACTTATTTTAGACATAATATTATGACACACTTAAAAATTACAGTATAGTATAAACATAGCTTTTATATGTAGTGGGAAAGCAACAAATTCATGTGACTCTCTTTATTGTGATATTCACTTTGTTGCAGTGGTCTAGAACCGAACCTGCAGTGTCTCTGAGGTAATGTGAAGAACTACTTAACTATGGAGCTACTCAACAATGGATTCAGCTGCCTCATCAAGTGTAGCAGTCCTTGATACTAGAGAACTTCAAGAGGGTAGTGGATTACTACTTGCACAGGATATTGTAGAGGGAATTCATGCTATAGGTTATTGTGTGTCCCTCATTTTCAAAGAGATCCAATGACATCACAGATGTTTTGACTGGTGGATGAATGGATTTAAGTGAGGTAGAATTGTGCAAAGCCATCAATCTGATTCTCTTTTCCAGTGTCATTCCAAATTCCAGTGCAACTGATATGGCTCAGGATGTGGTGGATGACCTTGGCAACTCAAAGTCTAAATTAGCCTTTAAGGTCTAAGCATCCATAGCACCTGCTGCAGCCACCTTCACGGTAGTTGTAACAAACTGTTCTCATCTGCTCCTTCCACCAGGGGAAGTCTTCCCATGCTTGGGGTAGACCTCTCTCTAACTTAACCTCTCCCTAACTTACTGTTGGGTTTGAGAGCTATTGGTTACCTCCAATCTGGTTTAGCCCATTTGCTAAGACAATTTTACTGGCATGTGGCCACTGTGCAAGCTATAGCTTCTTGGAGCCACAGGTAAGTAAGTGTTGGGTGAAAGCTGGACACCAAGGTGAAGGAGCATCCTGAAGCCACAGGTAAGGAGATGTTGGGTGAAAGCCGGACACCAAGGGGGAAGGAGCATCTTGGAGCCACAGGTAAAGAGGTATTGAGTGAAAGCCGGACACTGAGGGGGAAGGAACATCCTGGAGCCACAAGTAAGTAAATACACCAAGGGGGAAGGAGCATCCTGGAGCCACAGGTAAGTAAGTACACCAAGGGGGAAGGAGCATCCTGGAGCCACAGGTAAGTAAGTACACCAAGGGGGAAGGAACATCTTGGAGCCACAGGTAAAGAGGTATTGAGTGAAAGCCGGACACTGAGGGGGAAGGAGCATCCTGGAGCCACAAGTAAGTAAGTACACCAAAGGGGAAGGAGCATCCTGGAGCCACAAGTAAGTAAATACACCAAGGGGGAAGGAGCATCCTGGAGCCACAGGTAAGGAAGTATACCGAGGGGGAAGGAGCATCTGGAAATATTGGGTGAGAGCCGGTCACCAAGGATGAAGGAGTATCCTAGAGCCACTCGTAAGTAAGTACACTGAGGGGGAAGGAGCATCCTGGAGCCACACGTAAGTAAGTACACCGAGGGTGAAGGAGCATCCTGGAGTCACAGGTAAGTAAGTACACTAAGGGGGAAGGAGCATCCTGGAGCCACAAGTAAGTAAGTACACCGAGGGGGAAGGAGCATCCTGGAGCCACAAGTAAGTAAGTACACCAAGGGGGAAGGAACATCCTGGAGCCACAGGTAAGTACACCGAGGGGGAAGGAGCATCTGGAAGTATTGGGTGAGAGCTGGACACCAAGGATGAAGGAGTATCCTAGAGCCACAAGTAAGTAAGTACACCGAGGGTGAAGGAGCATCCTGGAGTCACAGGTAAGTACACTAAGGGGGAAGGAGCATCCTGGAGCCACAGGTAAGTACACTAAGGGGGAAGGAGCATCCTGGAAAAGGGCTCAACAGCCCTCATAAATGGGGCTAGCGCTCCTGGAATTCCCCATATATTCCCATGCTATAGGTAGAATCCGCTGATAATCTCTAAAACCCTTTCCACCTCTTCAGATTTGATCATTCCAGCAATATCTAACATCTGGATTTGCTTCCCTTTTTTACATAAGACATCTATTTTTAGTTCCAGGGAATCAGGGAGAATGGAGCGTCACAAGGCCATTTCCACACAAGTCTGAGGTGGATGGTTGTGGGGCTGTGGCCCCGCCTCTGCTTTGCCAGATGGCCTGTGACCCAGAGATTAAGAAGAAACAAGCCGCAGCTTAGGATAACCTCCCAAAGTCCATCCCCTAGCTCAAGGTTAGCCTAGATTTGGTCCTGTTAATCCTGTATGAACTTGTGCCCCTGCTGTTGTCTCAGAGGACTTCTCTCCTCCACCTAATTTGTTGTGTTTCCCTACTCAGTTCCCTGTCCAATGTTCAGTGTGATTTTCTCTATAAACCCTTGAAGGTATCCTTGCGTAGTCAAAGATTCAGAAAACTCGGTTTCAAGCCCTGTCTACGCCATTAACATGAACAAATCAGTCAGTTTCTCTAAGCTTGTTTCTTCATTTAATTCAAATCAGCAAACATCGATTGAACAACCGCTATGTAGGTTAGTGCTGGGGGGTACACAGACAAAACTCAAACTAACCGCTGGTGGGGCTGAAACCAATGAGTTTAAATTTCTACGGAGAAGAGAATACAAGCACTACACAAAAGGCAGTGTGATTTAATGCAAAATGTAATAGATTTGGACTTAGGAGATGAGTGTTCAAATCCCAACCCTACTCCCTAGGTGACTTTGCAGGTTATATTTAACCTCTGGGGTTTCATTTTCTCATCTATAAATCGAGGGGTGAGGAGAGATTAGGCTGGATGACCTCGAAGGTCCCTTCTTGTTTTCTCATTTAGGGTTCAGCTGATTTATGGGGTCCTGGTCATCTCCTGGGCAGGGCAGAGGAATATCAGGGAGACAGATTCAGCTAATCCTAATAACACCACCCAGGGAAATATCAGCGCAGAACCAGGCAATGAGTCATGGAAGAAGCTGGAAAATTGTGTAAACAAAGTTTGTATTGGGAGAATGTATACAAGTGTCCCATGATACATCTGGAAAATAGGACAGCATATCCACATCTCTATAACTCTATTTTTAGGTAATTAGTCAAGCATTTATTAAGCACTTTTTATGTTCCAAACACAGTGCTTGGAGCAGGGGGAAGAAAATGGGGAACAAATGGACAAAAAGGAAACAGTAAACAGAACAAAGGGAATAGAAATGTTTCTTACTTACAACCCTGATGTGTGTGTGTGTGTGTGTGTGTGTGTGTGTGTGAGAGAGAGAGAGAGAGAGAGAGAGAGAGAGAGAGAGAGAGAGAGAGAGAGAGAGAGAGAGAGAGAGAGAGAGAGAGAGAGAGAGAGAGAGAGAGAGAGAGAGAGAGAGAGAGAGAGAGAGAGAGA